>NC_052506.1:14949371-15056871 GCF_014356525.2 Nilaparvata lugens
ATTAGCATGTATGAACTGAGTCACTAATTGGAGCCGAGACAGGTACAGTCATACGAAACGAAGATACAGTTTGTGGGTTGTGGGTGAGGCTGATGCAGACCATTGTAGATGCCGCGATAGCATTGTTTCTGGAAATATGTCCTAATGAGGAGAAGTTTGAGCATTACTGCTGCCGTATATCAACTTACTAGATAAGCATCTCCACTTGGCTGGCCGGCCGGAAGATGTTCCTCATCTGGAGAGATCCTCTCCCGCCCCTCTCACGGCAGCGCCCGATTTTTACCTTTCAGATTTCGTCTTCCCCTCTCCATTGCCTCTATAATCGCATCAACACCTACGTGGACTACCTCCCTTCTTCCCATCAGAACACAAGTTTTTAAACATTTATAAATACTGTCAGCAGAGGGAGACAGCAACATAGCGACACATACAAATGGGTGTCGTTCTCTCACCAAAGTCTGTCAGAATTTCTTTCGCCACAATCCAAGCCTTCCAGCTCACAATTTACATTTCAATGACCAGAAAGAATATCGAGTGTCGCTAGCAGCCAGCAGCCAGCAGCCAGCTCTCGTCATAAATCTCGCGCAGATAAAATCTGACTTCCAACTTAATTATTATTGGGATGGAGTGTTTTATTATCATTGCTCATCAAAAGAGTGGAGTGGTCGAATGTGTTATGCTCTTGTATACAGTCTTCAGATCTAATAACATGGATGTTATCCATGGAAGGAAATCATGGTCATAGTAAAGAGAGGTAGGTATACTTTTGCAACAAGTGTGTGTTCAATGTAACATTACAAACACCTTGCTGGTCTTCAAATGCGTACCCTTCCTGTCACGTCCGGGAAACCTGAACTTTGTACATACATCAGTTTGTTCACAGTTATTCACTTTGAAACACATTTCGTACAATGATATCAAGTAATGTCTCAAACGTCAGTACATTCAAATTATTATCCAACAGAATTATTTTGTCAATGTTAATAAGTGGAGAGGTAAGAGGCGTACACTCAGACCCAAACAATAATATAATTTACTCTCTGAACAAATCAACTGTCAATCCACTCTCAGAGATCCGTCCCTCAAACACCCAAAAAATAAGAAGGTGATGTGCTGGATCTTTATTTCTCGGAATTATCACATTGGTAATATTATTAGCTTATGAATTAATAGTTTTAGAGTATTTTTCTCCAAGTAGGAATAATATTGCTTATCAATGAATTTGAGATTCCATCTTTAAGTTGCATTTGTTATACAAGAGATAGAGATAATGATATTGTGAGTTATGAACAACTTTTCATTGATATTTCACAGTATTTTACACTATGAAAACGCAGAGAGGGATGAGGGAATGAACAAATATTCCTTTCTCAGAACATCTTTATGCATTCAAAAATAAAAACACTGGACTCAATTCAATCCCAGTAAATGGACCTCAGAATTATTAAAATTTGAAAAAGCGATAAATCATTTTTGAATAAAAAATTATTACCGATCGAAGGCACAAGCAGACAGTGTTTTCGACCATTCATCATCGCTGAAAAACGTTCTCACAGAAAGTCAACTTCTTGATTTTGAAGGAGTGTCTCAGCTACTGAAATGTGAAGACGGTCGTATGTTATCAGCTTGAACAGCAATCAGATTTATTACTGAAGAAGAATCGATTGAAGAATGCGGTGGCGGCGGTCGGTTATGATGTCAATGTGAATCCTATTTATGTGCGGACGTCGTCTTGGTCACAATAAATAAGTCGCGATCGAAATTCGCAAGGATTCTCATCACACGGCAGCAAAATGGGTTGCGCAACTGCGCGTACGAAAGCTGCTTATTCTCTGTCGCAGGATTTATTGAGCAGTTGTTTCGGCATTCATAATCATAAACATAAACCATTACTATTCGAGGAAGGACGCGCAGTCGATCGTCCTGCTGCCAGTTGGCCAAAATATAAAAATATTATGACATTCTTCAATCCGGACATTCAAGTTCACGTAACTGGCCATTTCTTGCTTCTGTTTGGGAATCCGGTGACCTTTCTCACTCATCTTGTCAATTGCTCTTCAAAATCATTCTCAACAGCGTTTTTGTCCTCATTGGAATGTGATAAGAACTAAAATAACAATTCGATATTATTTTTTTATTGAGAAATGTCCAATCCGTTGAATTTTCGAGACATTTTAGGCAACAATCATAACTCCACACAAAGCTTTACTTTTCAATTGAAAATTAGATACATAGGATCTATTGTGCCAGCTTTTGAAGACGATTCCATACATTCATTACAAATAGGTAATTTAATTTAATACATGAAGTTTAATTCTGATTAGCAGAGGAATTCTTATCCTGGTCACTAAGTTCTATTTGTGGTATTAATCTATTCATCATTTTTACAAGAGATAAATTCTACAAGAGATAACTGACCGATAGAGGAAAGCTAAGGATACTCCTTGTACTATTTCTCTCCCAAATTTAGATTACATTTTGAAAGATCGGAATAGGGTTATGATTTCACTCAATACTGAGTATGAATACTAGGTAGCAGAAACTTAGTATAAAAAGTGTTCATGCGAAAAAAGGTTTGGCGGGGGATTGATGATAACTAGCTTAGGGTTTTTGTAGGTCAATATAATTTTCTTCTTTTTTGGAGAATATTGTTTTAACATTACATTGTCAGTGTTGAGAATATAGTAAAATTTACACAACCATACGATTCAGTTTGTGATTTGAATTATCGAGTCATGTAAAGTTATTACTTTGACAGAAACCTAATTTATTGATTGACATTTTGGCAAAAAAGGAAACAGAGAGATGAAAAATCATCGGGATCTCACATATATACATTATTTGGTTGTTGGAGGCAGCGAATCGCACATTTCAGTCGCCTGCAGCTGTTTAGCTAATTATGCAAATTGAAAGCTTTTCAAAATTCATATAATTAACAGTATTATTTTGTTTAAGTGGAAATAAGCTGTGCATTGATCAATTAGTGCCTCCGATTCGTATTTTAATTCGAATCGATAACATTTAAATGACAATTTGCGAGATAAAATAAATGGCGCCAGCTCTGATGGGTGAATTAACAGAGCGTCAAGTGAGTGCCGATATATTGATAATGGAAAATCCGATAACAGGCAAGTTAATTCAATACAAACTATTCGAACAACGGATAATATTATTTCGAATATACGCGTTACAATTGCAAACGATTGGATTGACGCAATTAATGATAAATAATTGAAGCTATGTGCCTATTGTTACCTCATTGTCAATCCCATCTCTCATTGTAGTTGAAGTACCCTGTTGACACACACTCAATTCCAATTATGCTTCAAACTACTGATGAAAACTGTCACTCTAGATCTCTAGATAATATCTACTTTCATCATTCATCTACTCTAAATAATCTCTTTTTTACAAATTCGGATGATTTTGAAGTGGTGTTTCACTTTCCTTGCCGTACCTACTATCGGAAGGAAAGTGTCGCTTTCCATAAAAATTAAGGTACCCCAAATACAAACAAGTTTTCTACACCTTTCATGGTCCCCCGAATCCAAAAACATGATTTCCTCATACTGTAATGAGTTCCCAGTCACTGAGCTCTCTCCCTCTCAGTTTCTTCATCATTTTTGTATCTCTTATACATTTTCTATACATTTCTCAATTTTTGTTCAATATGTTTCTAAGCCTGATGGTTGTATGCAATGCATTTCTTGGTAGAAAAATCACTTTCATCAATTGTTTTGCTGTGTTACTATTTATTATGATGTTGTATAAAATAGTTTCTATTCAAGCTATATCTTCCTGCAGCCTAGATATCTAAGAATCAGGGTCATATCACTCTGTTCAACCCACAATTTTTTTTTTGTCTTTTTGGCCACATAGGAATTGCACTTGACACTTGGCACTTGTGCATATAGGACCACTTGAGTCAATCAACTAAAATCGTCCTTGGTTCTGAAGCTGTGTGGCTTTTCGATCAGCCCAATATTTCTTCATTCTCTCGGATCGTTGTCGTCTTTCTGCATCAGTGATTACAATCTCTCTGTGCATTTTTGGCAAATTGAATATGTGCGTTTTAAGTAAATAATTTATTTTCACTTTATCAATGGCATCCTCAACTTCCAAGCCTATTTCTTGAAGATCCTTTTTTAGTTCATCAACATACTTGCCACATTTTCTCTTTTTTAAATTACGCATTACAAGCTGTTTCAGAACTCGATTCTCAGGCATTCGCAGAACATGGAAAAAATGAGAAATTCTTTGTTTTTTCATTATACTGAGGATGGGCTCTACTTCCTTATAGACTGTCCGCTTATAGACATCTCAGAACCCACAAATTATTATAATATTAAATCACAAATGTTGTTGAGATCGATCTCTATGTATTGTATGAAGGAAAGCCAAAACTCCTTGAACTGATTTGATCTGATAGGGATTCTAATATTATTTTCAGATAAACCTCTTCAACCCATTCACTTCTTGTTTAAAAAGCACTTGACTGGAGTTTGAAGTGAGGATAGCGTTGTTGGTGAGTGTGAGTGCGTGTGGTCACCTGTAGGGGGTCTCATCTGATAGGGACTCCCTGCAGCGGTCTCTGCACTTCTGGGCTTCCCGATTCGACTAAATCACTTCATATCACCTGGCACCTGCGCGCTGCACCAGCTCATCAACCATTTTGTTCCGGCCAGTTAGAGCATGATGAGTATAAATACGTGCAAACGAAAACACGTTTATCCCCTAAACTACCGACTCATTCATTAACATCAGTCTCTATTATGAAATATTATGTGATATCAACATTTAACTAAGAAATAATACTGATGAATCAATTATAATGCGAATATTATTTCGAGATCAAACTCTTATTACCATGTTTTCATTATTCTCCTTCAGGTGATAATCTAAGGATCCATTCTGTTCCTATCCTATTTACTGATGAGATGGAAGGCAGCTTGTCAAAGTTCATCAACTACTTTTACATCCCTGATTTCGAAAGAGATTCATAAGAGAGGAGAGAGTCACTCCATACATAGGGAATCATTCATATAGTGAGATCCACGTTATACTGGCAGTGTGGAAAGGTAGAAGAACAACGTTGCCGATCCTTGTCTTGCCAATGCCTTCTAGAGACGGTAGCTGATACAGGTTTATTGATGTAATATCAACTGTTCATTCTCGTTTAAAATTATCAATTAAATTTTATCAAGCAAGAAACTATATTTTTTAATGAATTTGCATAATTAAAATGGAATATTTTGTTATTTAATTTTTGATTCTACATTGTTAAAAGACAATCTGGCAATAGAGCAAAGCGAGAAAGGAATAGCGCTATCTGCTTTGTTGAATGATAGACAAGGATAGCAATACCATTGCTAATCAAACACTGCCATTATAACGTGGACCTCACTATAGTTGAATGGTTGAATGATAGATGAGATTTGTATGACTGTCCACTAGAGATATCCTCTAGATGAATATAGAGGAGAGGAGAGGTAGTACAAATTGGAACACTCCTTATGAATAGATATAATATAAAATAATATAATATAGATATAATCTGATCATTATAAGGGATATCACATTCTAGGGCAACTAAATATTTTTATATAAATCAAGAAGTCTCCATTTATATGTATTAGTACATTTGTATTTAAGAACACAAGATGTTTAGACTCAAAACTCTACTCGAGTTGAGAAATTTCGTGTTCTTAAGAAAAAAATGGAGTGATGATTATCACTTATCAGGATAATGTTTGATTCATTGAGAAAAATTAATATGACATTATCATTAATTCATTGAATGATATATTTGAATGAATGGATAATGAATATGAGAAGTACACAATAGATTCAATGCACACTTCAATTTTATTCGATCACAGGCATGTAATTGATAAATTCATTACACTAGGAAAGTATGATTCTGGATGTGATCACAAATGAGAATATTGAGGGACCTAAGATATCGGTCCAGGATGGAGATTTTTGAATAGTGGCGTATTAGAAAAAATACTTCACTTGAATGGGCTACATTTTTACAAATTAATAAAACAATATGGAAATTTGTAGTACAAGTTTAAAGGGTACTACAAGTTTTCATATTGTTTTTATTAAATTGGCGTATTAGATTATTTCGTAGGTATATTTGAAGTGCTCTTCCAATTCTGTGTACTAATGTACAATTACAGGAAAAATCACACTAAACCGGAGAGTGCACTCTTGAATTCATGAGAAGAAATCTTCATAATTGAAAGACCTTCAGTGATTACGCACTGGAAGTGAGAGGTCCACTACATAAATTATCCATGAAATAGGGCGACAGAATAAGATGAATCATCATTGTGAACCCAATCCATCGGAAAGGAGACAGGAGCGAGTGAGGGTTGGATCGTCGATTGTAGTAATAATGATAAAAGAAGTAATCGTCAGCCTCAGTTCCACTGGGAGTTGGTTGATCGCCTCAGGCCGGGTGTGTTGACAGTAGTTGATGATGAGAGAAACGGGCGTCAGCTCACGTTCATGTGAAGAGCCATGTCCTGTTTTGACAGCATCATACAACAATAAAATCAACTTTGTCGATGACAAGTGTAGGGAACAGCTGATCGATAACGTCGATGCTATCAAATAATAATGTATGTGATGTGAATATGTCAATTACTGGATGAAACATTTGAGCTTCATTGTATATCATGCAAATCATAAGCTGTGGATAATGTTGTACTTGATATTACCATAGAGAAACAATAGCCTAAGTAGATATCCCATGGTATAGGGCGTTTATGTCGCAACTTTTACTGTTATCTCAAGCTGATAGTCCACGTAGTTCTTTCCTGTGAAGCTTTATGACGCTGGTAGTCTCTCATATTGTGCCGTTCATACACTCTTACCCGGTCAAAACAGTAAAAATCGACAATAGTCGTCAGTAATCGGCTTGAGATAACAGTAAAAGTTGCGACATAAACGCCCTATACCATGGGATATCTACTTACGCTATTTTTTCTCTATGATATTACTCACTTGCTGTACTTCAAAATAACTCATATGATTGGTGTATTGGATATTAACTAGTAGCTCTGTGAACAGTAGACCTCACGCAGTTTTCTCATCCACAAGTAACTTATGTAACCTGTTCTAGTTGATTCAGTTGAATCACAATTCACAGTTGAATCATAATTTACTCTAGAAACTGTTATTTGTTTTCTTCAAACTCACTTATGTTAATAAACTAAGTTCACGTTTGAATTTGTATCTCATTATGATGATTTATCCAGTTTTGTGATAATCTTTCCATCTGATAAAAATATTTCTCAACTATTTTAAATTATTTTTTTCAATCAAGAATATTATACTTTCTTCGGCATTATTCAGTTCATTTAATCATTTTTTATTTTATTTCCAATCACCTATTTTTCAAATGTGAAAATATTGATACTGATGGACACGCAGCATAAAAAATATTGAAACCAAAGACCTTAAAGATGCATAGACTCACATGCAGTGTCGTACTTGGAATATTGAAATCGGCCATTGAGGGGGCAAGTGTATTCATTTGTTTTATCACAGATCTTAGCCTGTTTATTTAGTCTATGGTTGAATGTTACTGTACATTTGATATTAAATAGTCTATGTCACTCAACCCATGCACATGAAGACCCACTCTCTTATTGTTTTGGAGAAACAAACAATCTGATAATCAATCAATCAATAAAAACACAGTAATACCCAGTACACAATAATAAATTTTGTCAATTCGAGAATAAAATCAAAATTTTAATTATGTTTTATTAGTTGTATGACTTCTTCCTGTAATATATTATTGCTTTCTTCGGCTCGAAATTATTGTTTTTATTATGCCTTTACGACAAAATTGAAATTGTTTTTAATTATGTTCATTGTTTTAAAAAATTGTTTTTAATAAATTGTTATTGATAATTGTTTTTAATAATTATTGTTTTTATTATGTCTTTACTAAGTCAATCATTTTTGGTCAATATGGATAGTGTAGTTATTTCACCTCCTAACTGTATCCATGAGAATTGTTTATTACTATATTATTATACAGTATTCACTGGCCCTCTGGCATAGTATGTCTTCCTGCTTTGTTGTCTCAGCCAACAGTCTATTACGAAATTAGAAATCCACTGCAGACTTTGTACAAGTTTCTGTCTGGTCAATGATTTCATTGAGCTCAATAGCTTTACAGATTCATTCGGTTTTAAAAATTGCAACAAACAGAACAGTCATTAATATTTTTATGTCATTTCATGTCATAGGCATGTCATAGTCATGTCATAGTCAAAGCACAGCTTTTGTTCAGTTGTTGATGGCATTCACAATTATTATTGATTTTTCAAAAAATCACAATTCAGTAGTTGAGTTCATCAAATTTATCAAGTCAAATCATATTCTAAATCAAAAAATATTCATGATATTCAAAATTGCAACCAAATCACTTGTGCCATATACTTGAGACGATTGTTCTATTAGCATCTGATTACTACTGTTGATAGCAACAATGCAACTGTGATTGACAGTAGTTGTCCTTGGGCAAGTTTGGCGATCCGCCCCCCAGTTTGGCAGCAGCGGCCCCCCGTCGAGTTGTTGTAATGTTATTTTGCGTCAAAGCAGGCACTCAACACTCCTCCGCCCCCGCCTGCGGCCGATCAACAAGCGAACCCTCTTTTTTGATAAAATGCTGCTCTGATTTTGATTGAGTGGCAGAGTGAGGGATGATGTTATGATGTACAAGTGCACTTGTGAGGTGAGGGACACACTCATCTGTGCACTGACTCCATTCCACTGGATTGGAGACACTCATCTCAGGTCGCCTCAAAGAAGCGCCGAGATTCGTATAATGAGCTTAAACAGCCATACTTCCCCCCGCATTTACAATTCACGCTCCGCTACGCTGAATGCTCTCGCACTGAGAGGCGCTCTCCTATTTTTTCGTAAATTTTCCACCCGACATCATGCTATTTCTCAGTTGAAACAATGGCTGCCGGCTAAGATGTGTGATTAATGATTATCCGTGACTTCCGGTTCAGGTTACTCCATCAAACAAGCTAAGAAAATAATCAAACATTGTTTTTCTGAAAGCGTCTTGCCACGGATAGATGGTCGAATTATTCTACTTCGTTGGTAAATGAGATTTAGAATTAGCTTCTACTGATATTTGAAGCCTGAGTAGGCCAACCTTAGAATTAGCTTTTTTTTGATATTTGAAGCCTTACATTACTATATCCTCATAAACACAGAAGGAATATTTGGACAAGACTGGTATCTAAGCCACTAAAAGGTTTATGAATTACGTATTAGGACAAACAATATTATGATTCTCTATAACTTTGAATGAGCTACATTATTATGGTGTGAGACTGTACAGTCCAACAACCCTTAGAAAGCAGTACCCTTGTGACAGGCTGGAGAACCCTCTCATTAAAATAAGAATGCATTTTGAATAAAAAAATTTTGATTGAAAAATGATTTGTAAAGATAATTACTATCAATGAATAAGCACTGGGATGTGCTCACAACTGAAAATTTCATTTTTTATTGTATTCTTCTTCATTAGTTTGCATTTAGAAGATTTAAATGTAGTCATACAGCCGACTTGTTTTTGTTTATCACCTGTATAATTGGTTTTAACACGAAATTATTCAATTCTTATCATTGTATTATTTATAAGAAGCATTACTATAATATTTATTATATAGGTATATATTTTTTTCCATTTTTCAGTATTGCTATAGGCTACTTCGTACTGTTTGCTTTATGAACTCACAGCTAGCGCACAAGTTTAACTTTGCTGGCTGTGCCAAATCATTTAGATCTATTATAATTTACATTCTTATTATGCATTTTGTATGTATCATTCATCATTCATTCATTCTAATATAGGTAATAGAATATGGCATATCCATAGTGAACTCATCAACACCTAATAAAAGATTAATTATTTTTTAGCTACTTGTATTATTTTTTTGGGTATAAAAGTTTAGAATTATTGAGATTAATTGAAAATAGGCATAGTCAGTACATGGTCGAATGAACTGGAAAACCTGCCAATCTGAAGTCTACCTCTACATTGTAGAATGTTTTCTGTAGTTCTCAATTTTCTATCGATTACAAAATCATGAGATAACATCATCATTGGATGTCGTTCGAAATGGAGTTGAAGGCTCCTATTGTCAGAAGTTTGACTGTGTTTAATATAATTTTCATTCTGCGCTCATGTTCCAGTTCTCAATCACAACTGCAATCACAATAATGCTGTGGACAAAGCGGCCTGTTGAACGGTGAATGAACGCCCAATTATTATTGGCCGGTGTCGAAATTACATACATATTGTAATATGGAGATGTGCTCCGGATATAGCTGGCCGGAATTCCGTGGGCGATTCACACATTATAATTTCGACAAAAGGCAATCATGCATTCAACAAGTAATAACAATATTCGTGTGTTACATGGACGAGCTGCCCTCAATGCTTCCACACGGAAGTTGCACAAAGAACACATCGAAAACGCTTTTCACTCCTCTCACCCCCCCCCCCCCACACAGTCATCACCATATCATCCCAACATTCACAATTATTCTCCTCTGACAGACCTGTAGCTCTCTATTCAACAGTTCACTATTTAATAACTTCCAACCTTCCTCCAGACACAATAAAGAGCATTTTATCATAATGAACGAAACATTGCATTCAACATTGAAAACGCCTCTTTTATTGGCGGCTTTCAGTACCCCGTAGCCTTCAGCAATGTTCTATGACTCCTGCCTCGAATAGAATTCAATATGAAATTTTCCACATTGAAAAACGGTCACCACAATCACTCATCAATATTGGTGTTTAATCACTCTTTGGGAAGAGTCAAAAATGGGAATTTACATACCGGAAAATAAACTGAGTGAATAGTGTCTCTCATCCATAGAATGCATTCGAATCACATTAATATGAAATGATTGATGGAAGCAGTCATCAATTCGAGAGAAGAAGGAGGAAAATCAGAAAGAGAAGGAAAGTAGAAACTTGAACAACAGGTGGCTTGAAGAGTTGTGTTTATTATCTTGAATTCGATAATAATATAAATCAATCAATAATTTTATTACAATATAATGTACATGAAAGAAATCAAAACATAAAAGATCACAATATAATGTACATGAAAGAAATCAAAACATAAAAGATCACAATAAAAAATAAATTTCTAATAAAATACAAAAACAAGCTTCATGCGGGCTGTGCTGAAAAGAAAGAAAGGGGGGAAAAATCTAGCCAACTATGGTCTCCCATGTAATAGGCAGGAATGGAATGAAGGGTGAAGAGGAGTAGAGAAGGGAAGTATTGCAGAAGAAAGTAGGAAAAATGTGCAAAATTTGTAAGCGAGTCCACTTACAACAAATGTATCTAAAAGAATTGGCCTTGCAAACAGTAGTTTGAGCAGATATCTCGAGATACATACCTTGATATGGAAGAAAAAGTTACTGTATGTCAAGGTTTTTATAAATATAGTATGTTTTTCAAATATGATGAAGTAGCTTGATAGGACTGGATGGATGTTTGATTATAGAAACTAACTAGTAACCTTGTAAAAGTTTCGAGAATAACATAAGTTTATAAGAATGACATCTACGTACTTTCCCAAGTTGAGAATAACATAAATATCCAAACTAGTCTGTTAAATTTTCAACAATTTTACATGGATGCTTCTTATTTCCTATAATCATTTCTTCGAATCAATTGAATTTCTGATTATGGTTTGTCTGATAGTAGAGTTTTAAAAAGAGGAATCCATCAAAATTGAACAACCTCATAAACTTCGGCAATAACATTTTTCCTGTTTGCTACCAAGTAGGATCCTGGTGAGCTCATGAGTTTATCAGTATTGTCAATATTTCACATGTCATAGCGTGCTTATTATTGTCAGAGATTGTTTGAAATTATAGGGCATCATCATCATTAACATAACTATTGTGAAAGTGACCTCAGAGGTTATAATTTATTAGCAATAGTTGTTTCCGCTAAACAGTCAAACATTGATGCTGATGAATATAAATGCCAGCCTCCGTTCATACACCGGAAATAGAATCAGGTAAATGTAATGCAAATCAGAATGGTAATAATTATAACGTGGCATCCACAAAGGATAACTTCCGTTAGATCGTATTATTAATTTCGAATTTCACGTGAAATGTCCGCCAGTGTGTATAATTTCAAACTGATAATATTATTATTGTTCCAGTGATTACTCAACCGAGAATCGTGCTCTGTAACATCATTTGATGAACTGTTATAGCTGAGATCAACCAGTCAACGAATTTTCTGCAATATTTTCTCTCAGTGACATCGACAATTGAATTAATATTATAATAATCCATAACTTTCATATTTAAATCAACACATTATGTCAATAAAGCCTTACTGATCATAGAAATTTCTCACATACAACTTGGAAAAACTATAATATTTTTGAACTTCAATGTGCAATTCTCTCTTTACATGACCATAATTTAGATTCAAGTGAAGTTTGTGTTACTTATTGATTGATTGAAATCAAAAATATTCATGTAATTGTATTCATACCGCATGAATACAAGAGAATAAATTATCTGGATAAACACCATAAAGTCTTGTCCAAACAACTGCGATTCGCATCACGGCGACGGTGAAGGTGATGATTTCAACCATTGAACCATGGTATAAAAATTCTCCCTATCCCGTCACCGTCATGAGAACCCCAGTGTTCTGGACATGGCATTAATCAGCTCACACTTAGGTTCGAAACCATACAACCAATCCTGACAATAAGATTTTCAATACTGAAAATTATCATCGAGCCAACTTCATATGGAATCCTATTATATTAAGCTAGCAATTTCTCTTTTTATATATCTGGTTATTTTTATATCTGGTTAT
This sequence comes from Nilaparvata lugens, assembly GCF_014356525.2. Lineage (NCBI taxonomy): Eukaryota > Metazoa > Arthropoda > Insecta > Hemiptera > Delphacidae > Nilaparvata > Nilaparvata lugens. Next base: position 14,962,288 of record NC_052506.1, read on the forward strand.
TTTTATATCTGGCTATCTTCATATCTGGTTATTTATGTTGAACGTATTTCGAAAACGGCTCTAACGATTTTCACAAAATTTGGAACATAGTAGGTTCATGATAATATAAAGATTCGATTGTTCTAGGTCTCATCCTTGGGAAAACTCGCTGAACGACATTAAAAGGATAATTCATCCTTGGCTGAAACAGCTGTGGATAGTAAAAAAGTGAGTATGTGAAAAATCAAAATATCGCATCCCCGAAATTCATAAGATTACAAAAAGCCAGCTGTGAAAATATTATATAAACACGATCATTTTAGAGATTTGTGTTCTGTTCATCAATAAATAAAAATAACGAGCGAAGCTCGATGCCCCGATATTATTAAAATATATATGGAAGGCAAAATATGCCTTCATATGGAAGGCAAAATTCCAATACACCAATTCAATTTTCAGAATAATAACTCCAATAATCATGGGAGTTGAGAAAGCACGAGTGGAATGCTATCTCATATTTTTCATCACACTACTCCACAAAAGTAAGGTTCGAGACCAGTGAAATTACTGGACATTGAACAACACATCAACATCTGACACAATGATATTCTTTTTCATTCAATTTTTTGATTGACTTACTTTGTTACCACTAACCACAACAGCTCTCGATTATTAATGACAGTTGTTGGGTGATAATAGGTATTGACAAAAGAATCAAAATGACAGTCTCTAGAGCTCTTGTGAGTTCTGGATGAAATGATAATGTGAATTGTGCCATAACTCAGAGATGATAGCTCCTTTGAATGGGTCGTATGCTTATTTTATTATTTGAGAAAGAGTTGGCTTTATACGGTGGGCGAATATGTGTGCGATGGGTGGAGAAGATAAGGACAGCGGCCTGCTTCTATTGCGGCTAGGACTGATTCATAGCAGTCGCTGTGGTCAGGCATAATATCCAAACTCGTCGCATCCACACCTGTGCTCGAAAAATGACCATGTCGCTATCCTTCACATTCTCTCTCCAGCTCTCTTTAGCTCGTTGCTATCAATGTGAGAACCTCTCCACCGGTAAGGCACTACCAAAGCGAAGCAAGGATATCTCTTTTTCCTTCTCTACTCAACCGCCCTTCCACCCACGACCCAGGGCAACTCAACACCTCTAAAATATTACAATGGTCTCGCCGGTGACAAAAACCATGTAACGCGTAATCATTTCTCATAAATACTGATAAAATATTCAGTATTACTTTCTTTCTCACGGTCTCCCACCCGTCTAAGATTTCCTCTCCATTCAAATTCAGCGTCGATTTGCTATTCACAGAAAATAACTTATTCTGAATGTCTCTCACAAGAGCGCTTGGGTCTGCTGCTATGCTAATGAGACGAGTGTTCCTCGACCATAACAAAATGAATTGATAACCACAATGACTTTTTCTTGAATTGGTCATTCATTCACTATTAGTTTAGACAAGCTAACTGTGTTTTATTCGGCAGAATGACGCGCTGGTCACGACAATATCTTCTGAATGTGCAAGACAAGGCTAGGAAGAAGTTTCAATGACTTCTAAGCTGTATGAAAATGAGACAAACTGTTTATGAGTGAATTTTCATCTTTGTTCGGAACAAGAGCATCGATTTGGCGTGATTCAAGTTTGGTTTTCGGTAATTCTTCAAAGTTATATTTTTTATATGTGAAATATTTCTTCCATGTTCAGTTTGAAGCATCTAAATTTGAAAATCTATTTTCTGGAAATACTTGAGGACTGAGAATTTTGTGAATTGAAGAACTACAAGACTTAACCTAGCTCGGACTATGTGTTATCTAAATTTGGGGGAGGAATAGCACAAGGTTACCTTATTTTTCCTCTCCCTATCATTTTGATAATGTACTTATTGTATAAATGAACAAAGAAACAGAATAAATGATTTGATTTAGCATGATTTTGTCATGAAAGACATTATTCGCTCACTCACTCAGGACTTAAGATTATCAAGCACAGTATTTTGAATAAACTGTGTGTCAAAATATTCATTATTTTTTTCCAGGCAACAATAAAATCAATTATTTTATCTGTTCTGTTACTCAGACAAATTAAGATGAGAGCAAGTTTTTATATAAAAGTTTTAATATAAAGTTTTATACATAAAACTTGGAAATATAATTTATATAATTTCTGACATACATTATTATGAATAAGTACATGTTCATAAAATAATACTATAGGACCCTCTCGTTTGAAAAGCTTTTAATATAAAATAACAGCTTGAAAACACAAATTGAAACAATATAGAAACATTGTTATTTTATATCAAAAAAATTTAAAAAAGGGCACTGATGATATTTTATGAATAAAAGAATAGCCCTGAATGGATACATTTTAAGAAAGTACATGTTCATTATTATTTTTGGAGTTGCCATGAATCCTACACGTTTTTCAATCAGTACAATCCCTTGAAGAAAGTATATTATTGAATCACTCTTGTATTATTGGGTGAAGGAGCTTTTTTGCTCACAAATACAATTATTACAATCACAATAAAATCTTTCCTTAGCATTTTCAATTTTCTATGTTCTTGCCCGAAAACAATTCTTGTGCCTTATGACCTTATATAACGGTCTCCTGACTTCTCAGTGAAGAATGTTCGTGATTCGCTCCAGAGACTAGAGACAGCTTGTCTTATAGCGAAACGTTGTAGCACGTCAAGACATCTGATATCAAAATCTCAATTATACTAATTACTGAGCATTTGGAGCCAGTACTGGATGATCTTCGATGGTCCAGAGGGGAATCGTGAACAAAGGAGGTGGAGGGGTGGGTGGAGCCGAGATGACGTTTATTCAGCAAAAGAAACGTAGGAACATGATTCCGCACTTTCTTCGTTAAATCATTACTCTGTTTCTGGCCCTGGCCAATTAGCCATGGCTTCCTGTCCGTCTATCAAGTCCATAGGAACGAGAGACCCTCGGACAGAGCAGCGCACCGGACCCGCACCGATCAACGCCAGAACACGGTAACAACTGCTCAGCTATCCTTCTCCTTCCAATCGAGATTTACTGATTCTGCCAGGAACTGTCTAGGATAAATTAGTACTGTTAATATCAGCTAAATACAGCTCCAACGCCTGTCTCACAAAAGAAATCATTTCCTTATCGTAAACGTGGTATTGAACTTGCTTCACCAGAAATTAGTGAAATAATCACAGGTGAATAGTTTTTTATTTTTGCGTTACTAGCTATTTCACTATATTATTAGGTATTGGAGGTGTTAGTATGCTACAACAGTATTATGTTGTCAAGTAGTTTCCGCCTCAGATAGTATCAGTTCAGAAGAATATCTATGCCGAACCAACTATGACAGGAACCAATCAACAGAAATCTTGGAGTGAGGGGAACATGCAAGAAGAGAACATCCATGAAATTTATTTCTCATATTACAGTTCAACATCAAAAATGTGTAAAATCCATTCACACTATTTGGATTTTCATTTCAGTATTCAATTATCAAAAAAGGGATTTCAATAATTCAAGCTTGATTATTCGTTCACAAAAGAGGGAGAGAGATTCGTTTAGATCAGATTGGATTGTTTTATTCATGTGAGTTATAATATAAAATGCTGGATTAAACACCAATTCACAATAAATGATAACATAACTGAGTAACGAATTTTACAAAGTATGAAGAATTAGTGATTAGAATGAAAATGGATGCAGTTTGATTTTCGCAAATAGTGTAATGTAATGCTAACATTGTAATATATTTGCTACTACATATTATTTGTCGACTCTGGGAAGAGAATATAAAATAATATAATCCTTACCAATAGCGCACGATCGGAGAGGGATTGATTGATAGATTGATTATTTGCCTCTATTAGGGCGGAGTTTGGACTTCTGGTCCTCTCTGCCACACAACCCTTAGGGACAGAGTAAAAAATAGTGAGAGAGAATTTAATTGAATAATTTCATTTATTAGGGGCTTAATAAGTCCTTCATTAACGTCGGAGTGCCAGGACTCTAGGTCCTCTCTGCAACACAACTTTTCATATTATTGATATGATGAAGAGAGAGACAGAGATATCAATACTATGAAGTAAGGGTGTGCAAGATTAACTCTATAGAAGAAAGTATGATGAATTGAATTTGATACAAATTCCAAACAAGTTCTGTAATCCTTCTAGAGTATTCTCTCCATATTCAAAATTGGTTAAAACATTCTGATAAGCCAGGCGGTAGTGATTGTTTGTAAAAAAAGAAGGGGAAGGGAGAATGAGTATACAAAAGAAGGCAAAAATATCTGGCGAAGATAAGCAGCAGAAGAAGGAGGTTTGAGGTTGGTTCTGGAAAGATGAATTGCGTAACGAAGCGTCTTGTCGTTGAAGGGCAGCGGAGGCGACGCAAAGGGCATTTTTGAAAGTGAAGAGAAAAAGTGCTCTTCAGAGGAATGGTAAATGAAGTGTAACTGTTGGAGAGTTGGAGAGATGGCACGACGGGCGTCCACTTGATTGAATCATACGGCTGGTGTTCAATATTCGGGACGTAGCGCGGTTGTCCGTCCGGCAAGGGGGGGGGAAGGTCGGCTCAGAGGAGGTGTTGCGAAAATACTCCGATAAAGAAGGAAGAAGAAAGTGAGACCCGGGACCCTGTACCGGGAGCGGTAAATAATTGATGGCAGTGACCCCGGACGCGGTCCACTACACCCCCGTGATCACCCACCCTCCCCTCCTGTCTATCAAGAAGAAGTGTTTTATTAGAGCTTGTTTTTTGGTAGAAAACTAACATGAAAATCACTGCCTGGGCTACACAACACAAAAACAGCAGCATCATACCGGCCGGCCGGCCCTGGCTGCATGTTTATGGGGTGCGCTTCCCCGGGGACTACACTCCATATCACACACAAATTTACTACGTCGTCAATTTTTAATGCGCGTCGTCTCGCTTTGACCATCCTCATTTTTGCGATGAATCAGATGGAGACATTTCTGCTCTGCTGTGGGGTCATACAAGAATGGGAAATCTACTTTCACCAACATATTTCCAAATAACGCTTGAGTCTTGAAAAAATAAGACTAGGAACGCTTCAAAGCATGAATGAGCGAATATGTAGGTTAAGAAGACACAATTCAATTGAATCTTTTGGTAGAGAAATCTAGATATCAATATTGTTTTTTCCTTTTTGTTATCAAATAATCATTTTTTCAGTCTTTCTGTGAGACAGTATATTTGGAAGAAAGCTTTGTCCTTCATGATATAGTAGCAAAAAATAGATGAGTGGTGATAGGTGAAGGACGGAAGAGAGAAGGTAGTTAGGGAAAAAGAGGTAGTTAGTAATGGTTGAAGGTAGAAGGATAATAATGAATTGCAATGAGATTCTTCGAATTCCTATAATTAATTCAAGGTGAGATAAGATTTTTATAATTTAATGTTATTGATATGGTAAGTATTGTGTTATAATTTTTAATTTTCTGATTCCACCTCAACTAATTCCACAATAGCAAGATCTCCTCCTCAATAATTCAAAACTGTAGTAAATCTTCAATATTCTATAAGCCATTAGAGAGTTATTTCGGAAAGACAATATTTTTCCAGTCGGGAATTCAGTTCTATTACAATGACTTTGACAACATTTTCTTTTCTCTGTGGGAGAAGAAAGTTTAGAAGTATAGAATTTGGGCTATTCAAATCCCGAAAATCCAAGAGCTCAAAAGGGAGTACTAGCACGAGAAAGTATTCTTCTTGTAAGTCCAAAAGACTGAATTTGGGTGACAACTGACAACGCGTGACAAATCTATTGTTTGATCGACAGTCATCGCTCTCTACGTGGGGTCCACAGAAACACAGCTTTGTTTACTCCCAGAAGTTATTAATAATAGAATGCTTTCAGAGGCAACAGTTTAGACGCTTTTTATTGCATTGGGCTCTTATTGAACAATGGGTTGTGCATATCTTTATAAATCGTGTTTCACACCGCGCAGCACAATCACATTGTAGTGGAGGGTGATCGAGATGGAACGGGGGTGGGGAGATGCTAGCCCAAGAGAGGGTTTGCTCACAATGAGACAAATGAGGGCCGAGCCCTGACTGTGAGTGTGAGCCCGAAAGACAAATGCAAATGTCTTGTTGGGGCAGCAATCGTCGAATATTTCTGTAGCTTGGCATGCTCAGCAGAGAGGGTGCCATCCATTTGTAAACTTCGCAAAAGTAATCTTCATCCCTAAATAATTTCACTCAAACCTCGACCAAGCTGCTTTATATTGTCTTCGATTTGAAACTGTATCATGTTCCTCTAGAAATTTCATCAATTAGATTCTTGAAGTTTGGCACAATTTTGACCAGTTCGGAAAATAGTTTGAAAATTCACTGTAATTATCAGAGGTGTTCCTCTGCATCAGAAGTAGTCGCGGTGAAGATCGATGCCACTAGGCAATGATAACAAAATTCTACTCTGTATATATATTCTATACATCAATATTCCATAGCACAGATACTATTTAGCATTTTCAAGTTTTGAATGCTCTAAAACCCCATTCCCATCGTACTATCTGTACTATAACGCGTACTACAAAAGGCCTATTTGATTTTAGAAACCTCTTCATGTAAATCATTATCATTGGGCCCACTAGTCTTGCATTGTTAGAGAATTTCTATCAGTTCTCAGTTGTTCATTGACGAATACACACAACAATAATGCTATTGTTTTAGTTTTTTCTGATGACCATCTATGGAAGAAAAATGGGCTTGACATTTTCCCCTAAATTGCATGAATATGATTCAGCTCGTGAACCATCCATTATCCTTCAGAACAATGGGCATAACTGTAAGAGCACCATAACAAAAGTACTTTTCCTGAAGAGATTCCGTTCCAGGCAGTTCTACTAGTATTGTATTTTCAATATTCAATTAGCCCTTGAAATGATAGTCCCCATTCTTCTCATTTTATTTGTTGGTTGGACTTCACCCAGGTATAGATGAGAAGGTCGTTGTAAAACAAGAGACAATAATTTATCGCCACAAAGAGAGCTGACAGCAAAATGCCAACAAGCTGGTTGAAACCCAAGTTCAAGAATGAGGCGTGAATATATCACCAATTTACACATAATAGAGCCTGGTCAAACGCACAAGAACAACAGGATGATGGGGAGCCGGCCAAAATGTTTTTCGCTCCCTGCTCACCAAAGAAATGCTGACAACTGATTGACACTTGTTTCCATCGATTCATTTCGGGATTTCAGCCCACTTTTTTCGCTCTCACCTCTCCATTCTGACAATGTAAGCCTGAGAAAATGTAAGTTTGCGAAAAACGCTCAAGTCAATTAGATACACAATCTGGTTTTGATCAGGTTTTGTACCACTCTCGCCTTCTCAAGTGTTAAATCGATGGTTCCATAATTGATAGTCATGATTTCAGTGACATCTGTCCAATTCTAAAAACGGCCGTGTCAATATATTCCAAACGCCTTCCAAGCTGCCAATTGATCATGTCATGTGTTCAGACTTGGAAACTACTCCTACATCAACAATTCCATGATCGATTCATGAGATGACGTATGCAGTGCGAAGCGGTCGGTTTTCTTAGTTATCTAGGACAATAGGATTTTACTGAAGCTAAAAATTATTTATGAAGCATTGAGAATAGTTTTTTATGAGAAATATACGAGGAAGGGGAGTTGGATAGTAGGGATTTCAAGTTAATCGAATGCTCCACAAGCCAAGAGTTGAAATTATTTGTCTCCAGAGAAGACCCAGAAGTTGTTTGGAGTTGAAATGCGTTGATTCATTACACTCCTGGAGAAATTATTGATAAAAAACAACATGTCAATACACTTCAATGAATGCAGAATAACGATTCTTGTACTAATGCTCATTGTATGCATATGCGCAAATTCAGTTCCATACTATATGAACTCTTTGGTAAAGTTCTCTGGAGTAGGATTTCACGCAATAATTGTACTAAGCGTTTTCGTACGGATCTTGATAGTGAAGATTCGAAACTTTTTAAAAATTCAACTGATCTGAAGTTATCGATTAATGAATGAATTAAAGAAGTTTTTAAATTAAATCTTAATAAACTCTACAAACATCAAAGTCCAAAATTCTCTTCGAATGCCTCTTGGGAATACGAGAAAACGTGGAATACTCTATTCGATTGAGAAAATAAATAAGAAGTAATTATAAAATATAAACTGTCAGTCTCAGTCACAGAATCTCGAAAAACGCAGACGGTAATTTTTTCAAGTCGATCTCCAACCCACCCAATCAAGTTTTTTCCTCAGGAATTCCATGCTTGGAAGTGCGTTATTTATCGATTACTGATATAACATTGGACATTTTCTTTGGATAAGTTAGGACTGAAACAAAGCAAGAATTATCATCACCAGTGTCTGGATTCTTTTCAATTTGGAATGCAAATAGTCACGTATATCAATAAACAAGTGGCCACTGATCGTAGAGGACAGCAAAAAGAAGAGAGAGAGTGGATGTGTGAGAGAATAGGTTTTTTAATTACTCGAGGAGCAAGTTATTGAGATGCGCCGCCTGCTACCGGAAAACTGGAGGCTATTAATTAGACTAGGTCAGTGCAGTGCATTAACGTCTTCGCCTCGTTTCAGGCATTGTCTCCTCTGCTTTATGAGTATTGCAGTGTTATCCACGTTCCTCAACGGCCTCCTCTCGCAACCACCCATCACATCACAACGTCATACTTGGTCTGACTGATATCATAACTTAACCACCACTGCGCTGCAATTAAAAGTCTAAAACCTAATGACCATCAGGCGACAATAACTCAGCTCATGAAGGCCTTGCTACCCAACCCTCGCGACTTATAAAATTGCAATAATAATTTCCGAAGCCCATTCCCGACATGCTATCACACTCGTCTCTCCTCTCTTCTTTTCGCCTCACCTGCTCTCTTTCTAATATACGATAACTGACTTTTTGCCTTTCCATTCTTTTTGCACCTCCTTCTGACATTCTTGCCAGTCTGGAAATTTGCGCATCTCTCTTCTCTTGTCTTTCGGTTTCTCATTCTCACAACATACATGCCGGCTTTGAATAAATTTGTTCACCCGAACAGGCCATCCTACTTCAATTGTCAACGCAATCCTGTTTCAGAGCATCATACACAATCAACACTTATAATTGGCTCATGAACCATTGAAATGGAAACATTCCAAATACATATCCAAGCACAAAGAGGAACTTGCATCATTACTACCTGTTTTTAACTAAGCACTGTCACAATACCTCTCGAAATACAATGTAACACTATAAGAAAGTCCATTAAAAATTCGGTTGGAGCCACTCTTCCTAAAATTCACTCGATTAGGGAATGTTCCATCTGAAAAGAAACGCTCCTTGGATAAGGAGTAAATGTAAAGGTGCGTACAGATATACGCCCCTCCAACACGCTCCGCGAACGCTACGCACTCGCTCCGCAATCGCTACACGCACGCTCCGCACTCGCTCCGATCTTGAACGTTACGGGAGATGTTAGCTCTTCTCGCGTTCCCCTCTTGCTCCCCGGTCGATCATCAATCGATCTGCCCGAGTGACGTTCGATTGCGGAGCAGAACGAAAGTCTGTACGCAACTTGAGACGTCAAGGTTTATAGAATTTATTTGATTTAATTTAAAAACTTTTATATCCATTCATTAACCGATGGCTCTTGATTAGTTAAAGTGTAAAAACGTCATGAGTTTCCACTATCAAGATCCGTACAATTATCAAAATTTGTATGTCTTTGGAAATGAGGGTACAGCACAATAATATCAATAATATTCTCTTACAAAGAGCACCTGACCCCATTAATTATTATTCAGTTATCTCAAAGAATATAAATATAACAATCATCTCCTATCCAAACCTCAGCTTTCAAATATTTCATCATATTTCTTTGCAAAGTATTATTGTAAAACTCTCCAGGCTTAAAATAGAAATAGAAATCTGAGTACCTTTTCTCAAAATTATTTACTCACAACATGTTTCGGCTGTATGATGCCATTTTCACCATTTGACTTGATAATGGCATCATATAGCCGAAACATCGTTTAATGAATGGACAAAGAGAAGTTTTTGAATTGAATCAGACCTTTTCTATTTAGATGAAACAATCCCTAATCGAGTGAATTTTAGAAAGAGTGGCTGCAACCAAATTTTCAATGAAATTTCTATTTATATTTATATTGAAGAGTAGCCCCAACGGAGAAAAGACACTCTCCAGGATTTACCAAGTTATTTTACTCTTACTGGTGATTATTTTTAACGGTAGAATATAAGTTGAATTTTGTTATGTTAAACACATGAATAAAGGATTCTGAATCTGAGTCTATTAAATATAGACAAACTGTTCTCTTCCAAATACACATTACCAAAATTTCTTCTACTGAGCAGTTAAGCAAGAACATGAGACAGAGAACTGTTCCTGAAGATGAGTAGTGAGTGAGTTCCCCCTGCACCAGACGGGCTCAGCAGCTTTTCCAGCGAGTGAACAATCATAGTTGGCAGCGAAATGGGATTCTCCTACAATAATTGGACATTATATCGGTTATAGGGCAATAAGATAGAAAGGATTATGGGAGCGGTGAGTGGACAAGGAGCCAATTTGCAGTAATAAGTGGGACATGTGTCATCCGCTGACCATTGTCCGAGTTCCCATCTGCGGACTCTCTCTCATCTGCCCGGGATTCGGTTATTGATGACCGATCGCATCGTTCTCTCTCACTCATTCAGGCTACAGTATCTCTATCTCCCTCGCTTCCATCGATACTATTCTTCGAGGGCATGACTCACCGTGAATCATTAAAATATATATTATCATTTCGGCTGTCGATAATGCCGTTTACGGCCCCCGACAACAAAGCACTGGCCGGGCGATCATCGTGCAGAATAATACTCGGGTCGAAAACATCACGAAAGTATTGTCCAGTGGCCACCCGCTTGATTTATGACGCTCAGCCACTTCAGGCCACGAATTAGTTGCTGATGTCCGAGTGGGCGACGCATGCACATAATGCACTCGTATGTCGCATTTCCACTATTATTATTTATCTCATCAACACTTCTGATTGTTGAGAGCTTTCAACTGGGGAATGAAAAATTGGACCTGATATGACATATGACGTCTCATTCGTCCCCTTTATGAAGCACTAAAGATTGTTCTCAAGATAATTCTTGATATATGAAAGAAATCAATGTGGAAATTTTCATTGGGAATTTCTAGGTACTAATATTTTTAACCATAGAGAAGGAGTCTCCAACAAGCAACTGGATTTTCTTAGGAAGAAACGAAAGGTGACTGAGGTATTATATTATTATAGAAAAGAACAGTGAGAAACAAATAAGATTCAACACTTCAGCAATTTCCTCTCAACAGCAAACAAATATAATAATAGCAATAAGCAGGGTTGTAAACTGCAATGATATAGAAAATTCGAAATTCAAATTCAAATTTATTTTTTTCCTCAAAAAACATACACAATTATAATAATAGAATATTATAACATCTAAAATAATACAAGAATAAATAAATAAAAAAACTCCCAAAACTGCAATATATTTTTATGTCCAACTATGTTTAAGAAGGAGCCTACAAGGTAAAAAAAACCTTACGTAGACCTAAGTTGCAGAATTCAAATTTTTTTTTTCAAATTCAAATTTGATATATTTATTCAATATAAACTAAGAACTTACAACCAAGTAATTAAACCGAGTAGATAATTATGTGAAAATGTTGATAACTCACCAGTATTTCATTCACATTGATTTATTGTGCCTTGATTATCATCTAGGAAGAATTTAAGACTGTCTCTGATGTTCGCCCTCAATACAAGAGTAAACCATGACATAGTTTTACTCACAAAGAAATTCAAACCACACCTTCCTTCATTATATATAATATTCCGCACGCTTCTCACTTCTACCCAATATAGTCTACAAAGAACTTTCGAGAATATGCCTATTGAATGGACACGTAATTTAAACTTATTGGAACATTATATTTTTATATCCTTGTAATTTATCTATTTGAGATACATATGAGAGCACGAATCGCTCTCTTAGAATAGAATAGAATAGAATAGAATAGAATAATAGAATAGAATAGAATAGAATAGAATAGATAGAATAGAATAGAATAGAATAGAAAGAATAGAATAGAATAGAATAGAATAGAATAGAATAGAATAGAATAGAATAGAATAGAATAGAATAGAATAGAATAGAATAGAATAGAATAGAATAGAATAGAATAGAATAGAATAGAATAGAATAGAATAGAATAGAATAGATAGAATAGAATAGAATAGAATAGAATAGAATAGAATAGAATAGAATAGAATAGAAGAATAGAATAGAATAGAATAGAATAGAATAGAATAGAATAGAATAGAATAGAATATAGAATAGAATAGAATAGAATAGAATAGAATAGAATAGAATAGAATAGAATAGAATAGAATAGAATAGAATAGAATAGAATAGAATAGAATAGAATAGAATAGAATAGAATAGAATAGAATAGAATAGAATAGAATAGAATAGAATAGAATAGAATAGAATAGAATAGATAGAATAGAATAGAATAGAATAGAATAGAATAGAATAGAATAGAATAGAATAGAATAGAATAGAATAGAATAAATAGAATAGAATAGAATAGAATAGAATAGAATAGAATAGAATAGAATAGAATAGAATAGAATAGAATAGAATAGAATAGATTTTTATTCCTTTAAGTATAAAAACTATACAATCGGAAACGTCATCTTCTTCTTCTCTATACTTATAAAAGGCTAAGCCCCGACAGACTGAAATCACACCACAGCCCAAACTACTGAGCCTAAAAACTTGAAATTTTCCACGATTGTTTATGGTAGCCTGAAAACATCCACTAAGGAAGGATTTTCAGAAATTTGCCCCCCTGAGGGAGCTGCGGCCCCTCCAAAATTTTGTACTTTTTAACCGCTCATTGCACAGCAAAGTCATGAGGAACTTTTTTGTTCAGCTACGAAAAATAATTAGATCTATGCAGAAAAATTTCGATCAGGAGCACAGGGGGGTCCAGGAGAGGGCATTTTTCGAAAATTATGATGTAAAATCACACTACAGCTCAAACTAATTGTCCTACAGACTTGAAAGTTTGCACAAATATTCTTCAAACATGCTAGACGCGCACTAAGAACGGATTTTGAGATATTTTGCCTCTAAGGGTTTCAAAGGATGAAAAAGGATCCTATTAAGTAAGGTTATGAACATGGTAAGGTGAGTGCCATATGGAAATGAGATAATTTATTTATTGACATTTGATATTCTAACATATGTTGTGATCATTGGAAATAACAAAATAATATTATAGAAATTCAAAAAAGAACGTCTGTTCTATTATTGCTTTCTACCTGATTCCACTCAATCTCAATAATATTGTTCTGATAATTGATAAATATGTTTAATAATATTATTATTATTATTATTGATATAATAAGAGTATTGTTTTAATAATTAATTATTATCATTAATATAATAATAGTATTGTTTTGGTAATCAATAAATATTTTTATTTTCACAAACTCTGTATAATTTATAATGCTGAATGTGAAACAGCTGCATCAAAGAAATTATCTCAAAAACATATGTTTAGGAAAACCATAGTTTTGAACTTCGTTTTCCTGATGCAATGTATAAGCCTTAGACCAGTTATAGAATAGACACGCTGGGAATTCTAGCCTCTGAAGCCAACATCTACTGCCAAATCCACCCATCTTGACGTCACAGCAGTGACGTCACGCATCGTATGGAAAACTTTCAGATTGTGTCTATTTCAGATTCATGGTGTTTTTAGGTTATTTCTAGCTATGGACATAAACGATATCGGTTAAGTTATAATGTGTTATGTGATATCGGCTTCAAAGTTATAATGTGTTTTGAAAATAATAAGGTACGGTAGCCTACAAAAATAATTTATTGTCATGCTGCAATGAGTTCACTTACATCAAACCAAGTATAATATTACAGTTACAACTTACAATATTTATGTGTATAAATTTCAACTTACGCATGAAAAGATATTCCACTTTTTTTCCTAAAAATTTCAGTGCAATTATATACTGCGCAGGAGATTACCATTTTCATAAATAAAAATTTCATAAATAAATGATATTCTGCTATGGAAAACAAGCTATGTTCAACAACAATGCATTGTTTAACAACAATGTCTATACGATGCGTGACGTCACTGTTGTGACGTTTAGATGGGTGGATTTGGCAGTAGATGTTGGCTTCATCGACTTTCAGTATGTATATACAATTGGCCGTGTCTATTCTATAACTGGTCTAGGGTATAAGCCTACACGTGGCATGTATTATTAATTTTTCAGCTAGAACAGTTTTTTGAGACTGCTAAATAATCGTCTACAGTTTTATCAATGCTGTATCGGCAATATGAAAACGCATGCATGATCATCTTTTCGTTCTTCAGTAGCCACTCGGCCGAAAATTTCGAAAACATATGTCTGTAAAATGGATTAATAAATAATTATTATCAGCCCTCCTATTAAAATTCCTGTTCAGAAGCCATCCCCAATATTCACACAACATATTCCTAAAGTTTCATGCCATTATGTCAAGTAGTTTTCAAGTCTACAGGGAACAAACAACACACACAAACAGACATTCTTTTTTTTATAAATAGATTTCCATTCGGCTCAAACAAAAGCCTCTCTAAATGAAGGTAGAATGATAAGGATTCAGTTCTGTTGTTTTAACATTTTTTCAAATTACTTTCAAAAAGTTCATGTAGTACCTACTATTGTGTTTGAGACACTTCTGGCGCTATCATAGTTTCACCACTATTCTGTTCCACAGTCCTATCTCTTGCAGTCGTTAACTATATCTATAATAATTATATAAAGTAAAGAGCTGGCTTATGCACGTACAGGATAGGAAAATTATGTTTGACGCATCATCACGTCTGAACTACTGGGCTAATTAACTTGAAATTTTGCTTATAGATTCTTAATTAACCAAGGATGGTTATAGGCCTATTCTCAATTCTTCAAAATTTCATTACGTCAAGTTTTAAAATAGATCCTTGCGAAGCACGGGTTCTTGCTAGTAATCTTATATGCATTACAATGATAATCTTACAATGATAATAAATCTAACAGACATTCAATAATAATCACATAATAGGCAATCAAAATATACAAGTCATAAAAGTTTATATAATAGTTCACACTTTTTTAAGATTTACTCTAAATTCAAATTTGATCAGAAGTAGCTACTAATAGTTACATTGCTCATGTTGAGGAATTCAGTCAATGAGTAAAGCGGATTTTCTGTCAAAAGTGTTCTCATTTGACGTTTAAACTGAGCAACAGATATTTCTCTTACAAAAAACGGAAGCTTAT
Organism: Nilaparvata lugens; assembly: GCF_014356525.2. Lineage (NCBI taxonomy): Eukaryota > Metazoa > Arthropoda > Insecta > Hemiptera > Delphacidae > Nilaparvata > Nilaparvata lugens. Next base: position 14,977,669 of record NC_052506.1, read on the forward strand.
TGAATATTTTTGTAGAAATTACTCTTGAACTGATCTGAGTTCTCCTCAGCCTGGCATATGGTACTTCAATACACTGTTTGTACCTTGTATTATGCTGGTGAAAATTCTCCCTACGTAGGAAAGAGTCAAAATTCATTTTCACTTCCATAGCTAGTAAAAATACAAATAAGCTATAAATTGTCATTATTTTCTGTTCTACAAAAATTGGCCTACAAGGTTCTAAGTAGTCTTCATTACCAACAATTCTCAAAGCCTTCTTCTGAAGGAGCAAGATTTTTTGTACATCAGTAGCACAACCCCACAATGATAAACCATATCATACAATACAAATAAAACAATTGAAAATGCAATATTTAATACAAATATTGAAAGAAATGAAAAGTTTTTACGAAAAGTCTTTCTGAAAAATATACATTACAGAAAATTTAAACACAATTTCAGATAGCAGAAAAAATAAACACAGAAAATAATAAAATGAAAATATGAAAATAAAATTAAATGGATAAAAAGCTTTTACGATTATACAGAAGTCATTCTGAGAAGATAGAAAAAAAAGTAATGAGGAGAAATAATTAAACACACAACTTCAAGGAGTAGTAAAAAGCAAAGAGATCACTGTAACAGAAGATTTTCTCCAATCAAACTCCAACCATTAACGAGGGATAATACCAAATTATCAATAGTTCTTGTGATAGAAAACTTTATTTAGTCATTCAACAATTTCCTTTCAACAGCAGACAAAGATCCCTTCCAATCCCCAATAACCGAGTTTGTCTGGGAATGGAATCTGTTGGCGTACTGGAAACAAGCTCATGCGACATTAACAATTAAAAAGAGACGACATGAAGATTTGCTCCTAATAGGACGGAATAAACCGATCGGAAAGCGAAGATTTATATCAGAAGCACGACTCGTCGTCCAAAGTCCAAGACAACGACCAAACCAAACATAAAGTATGCTCTGTTCGGATTCGGTGGTGGAGAACGAATAAGAAAATAATTTGAAAAGCAGCAAGATAACTCTTGCGGTTGACATTCGCCTAAACATTCGGTCTGACAGCCTGGCGTTGGGTACACTCGGGTAATTGTAATGATTTACGCGGCCATTTTCTTGGTATTTCCCTTGACTGTCTGTAGCTGTCGAGTTCAGATTTATGCGTATTGTTTGAGCCAGGGTGGGGCCTTTTGTCAGGCTCAGGCTTAGTCTCCACTCCACATAGAGCTTGGCTCTACTCTACATGCATGCTGGTCCAACTAATTAATTAAAATCTGCGCAAGACGCGGAGGCTTCAGCATACATTCGGACAATGCAGGCTAATATACAAATCAAATCGATATCTTAGCTTCTTCGGTTGGATAGGGAACGACAACAGAGTATTAAAAATATTGCTAACGAGATAAATTCTTTTGAAAATTTTAACAAAATTCAATGACTTTCTCAAATTACCACTAAATCAATCTAAAAATTGATACATACAAATGAACAAAATATCATGTCATTATCTCATAGCATCACAGCGGAGATTGTGAACTGAGAATAAACTCAAAATGATTATGTTGTAAATTAATTATTTTTCACTATTGATTTAGCATTGAATAATCACTAAAATGACATTGGAACTTTGTCACTCCCAGAAAGTAAGATTTTTCACTTCAAAAGCTCTGTCTATGTAAAACGTGTCTATGTGGAACGTGTTGGTATTCAATTATTTCCAAGATGGTAAAGGATTTGAAAGCTATTTGTGATTACACTACTTTATCCATCATTTTGGATAGAAATAATAGGCTGACTTCAATCAGACTCCAGCAAATTGGAATCTTTCAAGTTGAATTTCAGCCGATATAATTGTTGATATGAATGAAAACATGATTGAGTCAATCTTCATATCACACTGAAACATAAGATTTGCTCAATTTATTGTCATTCTTCTGCTGATTCTTTCAACATAATTTTTCATCATTCAACAAAATTTATGCTTTCCAATGTCACAGTACAAATTGTTATTATCATCATATTTATCTTCACATGACCTGATTATGGTCACAGATTGCAAAAACATAATAATGATGAATCCAAGCACTTTCCACATTTCATCTCGATAAGTCTTGACTCAGTAGTCACAAAATAACTTCTCCTTAGTTTTGTAGTTTTCTGACTATAGTTTCTCCAGGCAGAGAAATGAGTTCTGTTATGAAAAAAATTGTGTTGAACTGTTTTAAAGAGTTTTAGAAGAGAATGAGATCTATACTAACTCTCAAATCAGTATGCGATGATTTATTATAAGTCTTTGGACCATAATTATTCATCAATTATAATCACTAAGTGGAGAATAATATTCAACGAATGATCTCTGATGAACATACTCATCCTTGATTATTCAGTTTGTGACAATAGAAGTCCACCATGAGAACCATGAGACGTTCATACAACTATATACCGTCCCATATTACATCTATATCTGATGTATCACGTAATTGTTTCTAATGAAGTACGAATGAAGGGCGCACTGCACTGCAACGAACAAGCACTACATGCCGAGAATATTTCCGACAGGCGTTTTAAGGGTTGACGAAGGGTCGACAAATCATAAAGCTCATAATTCAGAGCGGACAAGATTGATGAGTCCATTGTAGGAAGCACAATGCAACCCTTTCAAGAGTCAGGGGTCGTTGTGAGGGGGGGCGTTGCGAAGGTGGTCGAAGGTTGGCCTGTTGGGGAATATTAGACAAATTGCACAGAGCACGAAAACTGCTGCTATTAAAATTTCCTGCTCAGACCAAACCGGGTAGACGGAATTGTGTACACGCTGGATTGGAAAAGTTGATTGCTGGCTGCTGCTCATTGTTGTTCACTTTCTTCTTCTTCTTCTTCCCATTTCCCTTTTCACCCGCATCGCCCATTATCACAGATGTTTCTGCCTCCTATCCTATTCTCCAGCAATGTTCCACCATCCATCGGTTAACAGATTAATGTTGATATGGATTCACCCCGGTTTTTCGTATCTGCAAGTCTTTTCTTACTGAACACTGCTGAAATTTCAGGACTTGTAATTTGGGAAGCAGGGTTAAAAATTGGTAAAAATGAGAACAGGAAGAGTTGAATAACTTCTATTTCAAGAATCCAAGATTAATGCAAAATTTTCTCATGAAACTAATCACCAATACAGATAGTAAACTACGAATGTTCATGAAAAATGAGGGGAATATAGATTCATAATTCACCACATAAGTCAGCTCCATACAAACTTGGTGAAACAGTAGACTGCACTGATATGAATCTGTTCACACACCGAGCACAAGGTAAAGAATGCACACTGAGAAAATAATGACATTGAAACTGCAAGGCTGCCTTCTAAAGGTTGAGATTTTAAAATTCTTTGCATTTTGATTGGAGAATGATTGATGATAACAATACATTTGGAGTTACTTCTATTTTAATGTATTAATTAGCATAAAATTATAACTCAATGAATTTGTAATATGATATTTATTGCCATTGGTGAGCCAGGCCGTTTTCCCAAGTATAAATTGAACTCTACTCTCCAGAGATTGTTCGTTGGTGCAGGCTGTACAGGAGTAGCATGCCTGTCGTCAAATAGGAGGTACTAGACACGGGCAGTTTTCTGATAGCTTAAGTTTTCCACTACTTGTTCTCCCTGTTTTCAATATTTTACGTATCAATATACAAATTTGTATAGTCCTTGGGGTGGATAGCAAGTCTTGCAAGATGGTAAATTGTTTGCATTTTCCTTAAATAACAATTATGGGAATAATGATGTCATTTTCTCATTTCTGAATTCCATTTCTCCAATATCAGCGTGTAACATTGTTATCACATCGACGAGCCAGATTGTTGAAAGCAAGCAGAACAAATGCAAGTTTATTGCTGGAAGCTCTCAACACCAGACGTCTTTCAACACGAGCACTCATAATACACATAACGATAAATATTTGTAATGTCTGTGCCAGTCGATTTGGACAGATCGTGGAGTGAGTTATGAGCTGGATAATGGTTCTGAAACGAAGTCGTCTCGACAAAGACGAAGATGAGACTGAAGAATCAGGCAATCGCCGCAAAACAGAAACAAAAGAGATTAGTTGAGAGGTGAAGAGCGTCGTCCCGCCATCATAAATAATGCTCTTTTTCATAGAGATTTGTTCGTCGTCGAACGAAGAAGCACTTTGTCTCCTTGATTTCTATGTCTGGCTGAAATGATTTCAAAGAATTTCCAAAACTAATCCACCCGCAACTGAAAACTGATTTGTTTCGGGCTCAAAGGTCGGCGCCGTGTTACTTTTGGATTCCAGTGTTGGTGAAGGGTGGAGGAAGTATGGGAAAGGGTGAAGAAGTGTTTGGGGTGGGTGGGGTAGTGTTGTTGGTCGGGTACTAGTTTAGCTTAATTTTAGAAAATCATCCCTCAACATTAACCGGCAGCCCTTCTCATTAGACACTAGCTTTGTACGGTTCTCTTAACAACTATTGTAAGAATAGTTCGGGGTCGAGACAGGAATTTTCAACTATTTCTCACACTGTCAGATGGCTTATCGAACCAAAAATGATCTCGTAATATCAGTGAATATGAAACTCTCAACAATGAGATTTTCTAGTGAAGTATTAGTCACTATTTGATAACTGGATCTTGAAATGAACTTGATTATTGTCTACGGATCATTGTATATTCAAAAATGAATGGATTATTTCTATGTTTTTCAAGTCAATTAAATTCCAGTTCAAATAAGATGGGGGAGAGAATATGGGATGATTCTTCCTTGACTTTGATACATGCTCAAATAAAAATAGGTAAAGCCATCTACTGATTTTAGATTTCCAGTAATGTGCATTAATTATCAACACCGAGTTTGACTAGAGAAAAAAGCTTAGTTCCAAAAAATTTTGTCCTATAATGAAATTCAATTTCTATTCATAGCTATAATCTTGAAAGTTTCATTGTGTCCTTCTTATTACTAGCACGCAACCCGTGCTCCGCAAGGGTCCATTTTAGAACATGACAAACTTAAAACTTGACGTAATGAAATCTTTAAGAATTGATAATAGGCCTATATTCATCCTCGGTTGATTAAGAATACAAAATTTCAAATTAATCAGTCCAGTAGTTGAGACGTGATGATGCGTCAAACATAATTTTCCTACCCTGTACGTGCATAAACCAGTTCTTTCACTTATTATAGTATAGATTATTTGTTTATTGTGCTATCCTTTTCTATTTATTTTTGATCCTCTTCTAATCATGTATTTGATGTTTGTATTGTTAATGTAAAAATGGAAATGATTAAATAAAAATAGCCATTCAAATGAGAAGAGTTTCAAAAATTTCAAGAATCGAAGTATGAATGCATGGTGAGCTATTCCAATCGTCCATGGTACCATCCTCCTGTCAACTGTCACTACTGCATTTAGTGAATTGAAATTTATCACCAACAAGAATCCTTCCGAGGAATAATAATAATAATAATTGATTTCATTAATTTATTCATTGCACCTACAGATTGCGTCGGCGACTGAGCTGGATACACGACAATCAGTGAATACCAGGTAGCAATTATCGTTTTAATAGACAGTTTCTGACAACGTGCTGCAGCAATTGGTGGCGTTTAGGGAAGGAGTGGAGAGTGCAATCAACGTTATTAGCTGCAGGAGCAACATCAACCGGAGGAGTAGCAAATCTTGGCATTCGGTGTTGAGTTTTTGACGGCGATCTGCCGGTATGCAAATCTCGACGCTGCCAGACAAAGACAGCCGATGACTGGTCACTGTCGCCGTGCTACCGTGCCGTGCCGGCCCGTAATTAACCCGGTGACGACTACGGTACGACCGGTATGCGTCACCCCACCCCTCCCCACTGACAGAAGCTGTCCGTCTACCGATTAATGAACAGGGTCCTCTATTGGTACAAAGCATCCATCCACCATCCTCCCAGTAGACGACAGCACTTGACTCGGCATGCAAACTAGCAGCTTCACCTCCTCGCCTAGCTCATGAGACCGATAATAATTTTGCACTCACGGTCAACCTTCGCGCCCCCCTTCATCATTCGATTCACTGCCAATCTCATCATGGGAAAAAGCCGATTCAAAAATGCGGTCCTGTCACCGACAGCCTAATGAATGTCCACGTTCAATTACAATAGCATTGAGAGTTGAAATAGAATGGCAAAAAATGTAGCAATTGCTACTAAGGAGAGTTTAAATAGCTCCAGAGAAGTTATTTTTCTTAAATGATATATTGATAAAAACTGAAAAAAGAAGAAAAAACTTCAATAAATAAGGAGAGTCCGGTCCCACAAGGTGTCAAACTATCAATTCGCTATTATAGTATTCATCTAAGTCTCATGAACAATCTTCTGTCAAGAAAAACTCATCTGTTTGTTGATTAGAATTCATATGAATGCTACTACCTACTTAAATTTTCATACATTCGATGCATGATCATGATTATTCGAATAAATTCTTGGTATACGCTACCCTGAATTTCCCAAAGCCTTTTATTGCATCGATTATAGGCAATTGATAGATCGTTTTCATCGTATGGGTTGGAACAATGGTTATAATGTAACCTTATCTAAATTTGGGAGAGGAATAGCACAAGGTTACCTCATTTTTTCTCTCCCTCTCATTTTGATGATGTACTTATTGTATGAATCAATCAATCAATAAAGTATCGATAATTCACTGAATGATCACTGTATCTCATTTGATATAGAATTGAAAAATCAAAAGTACTACTTTTGAATTTTGGAAATGAGTGTATTTGCATTGAATAGTTCTGTGAACACGTTTACTAGACACTTTAGAGGCTGAAAATGTAAATGAAAATAGGAATAATGGAAATGAATCGGGAGAAGGAGTGAAATGTAGAGAAGTCTATAAACATTATTTTGATACATCTCTTTTTAATATAAAAATATATTGATAGTTTCGAAAATTGAAAATCTCTCTCCCAATCGTTCCAATGGAGAGTGTTATTGTGAAGATGGGAAAGAATAGAGAGAAAAATATAATAGAAATCTGGTGTAGCGCACTCACACAACTTTCCTTGCCGTTATGAAAATTGATCACCTGATGCTAGTGTTCTCGCGCATCTCAAGTCTACTAATCAAAAATCTGACCCAGCTGCTGACAGGACAATAACGCTGGAAACACACGATGTCTGCTATCTCTTCATAGTGAATGATTCAATAGAATCAACAGTTGCCAACAGTTTGCGATTGAAATAATCACATTTTCTCGAATTTCGAGCTTATTCTCAATTTTAGGTGAAAATGTTACTGAACATTAATTGTAGAGATTTTCATGCTCAATCTTTTCCTCTTGAATTTTTCTGTTTAAATTGTATCTGAAGCCTGATAATTGAGAATCTAAAATCAAACTTTGCATAGATGAGGCGGAGCTCCTGATATTTTTACAGATATAAGACTTGTGGCAGTTGATAGAGCTTATCAATGACTATTCTAGGTATAAAATTGATCAAAATCGTTGGAGCCGTTTTCGAGAAAATCGCGAAATTTGTTTTTGACAACATTTTCGCCATTTTAACCGCCATCTTGAATTGCATTTGATCGAAATTGTTCGTGCATGGTCCTTATATTGTAAGGACCTTAAGTTCCAAAGTCATTCCGTTGATTGGGAGATGAGATATCGTGTACACAGACGCACATTTACTCATACACACACACACATACAGACCAATACCCAAAAACCACTTTTTGGACTCAGGGGACCTTGAAACGTATAGAAATCTAGAAATTGGGGTACCTTTATTTTTTCCGGAAAGCAATACTTTCCTTTCCTTAGGGCAAGGAAAGTAAAAATATTAAGCAAATGAGAGCCTACTCTACATCTTTGTTTCTTTCCTTCATTCATTATAATGACGAATAATAATGATTTCTATTCTCATTCCTATCAATTTTCTTCTTCGTTCTTTCTGATCTGATCAGATTCTGATACCATTATTTGTGTGAACTGTAATGTGAGGTACAGACTCAGGTTGTGACATAGTCCATGTGGTTATACATTGAAGAGGTACTATGTAGTTGAGTATATGTAGTTGGGTTTCAAGTGAGTATAGTATGTTTATAGGTTGGTTAGTACATTGCACCGTCGATTAAGTGAGAACAAGCTTCAAGAACGAAAACAGTTCCATTAGCGTAGGATGATGATACCACACGAACTGTTGATTTGATACTCGTATCAATTTCAGAACGATATTCAAGTTGCCACATAGACGGAAAACAAGAGCAAAGTCTATTCAACTTGTTGCATGAATTCGATTCAATTAAAAAGCGGCCAAGGTTGGTGTGGGGCAGTCGAAGGGGGCGGTTGGAGGTGGCATGGAGGCAGGGGCACATTCAGTAGTGTCCCATGTTGAGAGTGCTCCGAGCTTTTGCTAATGGAATAATAGCAGCAGCCGTATCCTGTATAGGCTCGTTCAGCCACAATATAGTTGCATAGTTGCAATCTTGTTGCAACAAAGCGCATCAGCCTAGATGCACCAGCCGCTTTGTGAGTGGCGGTGCAACGTCAACAGACCACTGCCAACCACCTCTCGCTTCCGGCCGCTCCACAGCTTTGCTTCCAAATTTTATAGGGCTGTGATTTTATGCGCAACACTAATAGCTTCGATTAGCGGCTTAGCAGGGATTTGATGCTGCAAGCATTCTACGAATAGTCATTGCTGAGCTCGCTGAAGTAGCCTGACTGCTAATCCAGTATTATTTGTCTGAATTGGATTGCTGATGCTGATTGACTTCAATCGAATAAAGTTCATCACATGAAGGAGAGTGTTGAATGATTTTTGAAAATGAAATCTTCCGAAAGGAAAATTTACAAGCATATACATTGTATATAAATTTCAGAAATTGATGATAGCATTAGTTACTGCGATAGCTCCATGTGCTTCAGCGTATCATACTGCAAGTTCATTCTAGTATACCTGAAAAATCAAAGGAAGTGGAATTTTAATAATCAGAATTATAAATCTTCGGAATGAATTAATTCATAAAACCATTAAGATATTAGTTTCTAGATTTTTCAGTCTCAATCGATGAATCTTGTGTCAAAATTTCTAGGATGTATATTTTCATACATAATGTTAAATGACATACTTTAATAGGATTACGATTTCTTATTACGAATAATTTGTGGTGAATAGGTGAATGAGAAGGGATAACCACCAACTTATCGTCCAGTTATTTTTCCATAAAGGTTCGAAATGGTTCATCATTAAATTTTTAGATCTTATATGCTAAGAATATTTCATACACAGGATTATTCTCTTTATCTTCCTGCAATAATTATAAATTCATGCGCGATGATACTCTAGAGCTGAGATACAGATGTTTCATGAGATACGATCAACATGAGATATATTGAAATCTGGTAGAGAAGAACTTTCTGCAGAACGTTCTTTACAGGATTTTCTCAACTAGTCGCTGGTATTTCTGCCTGAAGGAATAGAAGAAAGTTATCAACTTTGAAGTTGGCAACGACAAGTTGCACGCTAAATGCCAACGGAGAGATTAGAGCAACGAGCACCCAGAAGTTTCGTTGACTATAATAACGAATATACAGCTCTGAATAATTTTCGCAAATTATCCTACACTCGATTTGAATATGCTGCCTAATGATTTGAGACGGTCGGACGGGGGGAGTAGCGGGGTTTTAGGAACTCCGTTCGCATTTGCAAATGACTTTGAGTTGTTCCCCTCCACCCCCTTCCGGTTACTAGGGTTTTACCATGCAATTGGGAGCAATTTTCATATTAAAAGCAACCCGTTCGCCCCACCCCCTGCCTTATCAACCCTTAACAACTCCGGCTAACTCTGCACAATATGGCAGTCGACTTGCAAAGATTTAACCATCATCCGCTTTCCCTCTCACTCGCATTCGCTCAATCGCACTCTCCTCTATACGTAATCATCAACAGAGACATCATCAAACTTCTCCATCTGACCCCCTCGCCACCATCTCAAGCGACTATAGAAATGAATTCATCACTGATTTCAGAAGCCAGCCTACCAGAGACGTACTTCCCCTCAATAAAGCTGCCTCACTCAACCTCATTCCTCCTTAAACCATATCGTCCCCGTACCACCTCCTCCTCTCACCCTACCATCGTCGTGTAATGTATAGGCCACGTTCTCTCCAGCCGACTGTCTCATCATCTAAGAGATTCAAATTTTCCTAAGCGTTACTTCTTTCCGCAACTTCTTGCTGATTATTCAGCTCGAACTTTCCAGCCCTCTATGAACTTTATCCATAATTGCTCCATCTGAATAATCAGTGCAACTTCAAAACTTGAGTTTCAATATCATGCATAATACAAACGCTACATCACGAAGTAGCCTAGCAATCCTTTCATTCCACTCAAACAAAAAGTACGCTTCTTTATAATTTGAACAGACTGTCATTCCTTGAATAAATAGTTGAAAATTTGAATTAAGTAGCCTACACTTTCATGTCATTTATTATACATGTCATAGGCAATATATATACAAGCTGGAATGTTACTTTTGAGGAAATGTATCTTTTATAGTAGATGATAAAAATGAAATACTAAAACTCTTCTTTTTTTCTCAATTCAATTCAATTTATTTTTACATGCACATATACAAGTTTAATACAGAGAATAACAGAAAAACTACATGCAAACAACAACAATACACATTTAAACAAAATGAAAAGTAAGTGGCGCGAAAATGGATTGAAGATTGAAGGGGTTTTCCAACTATGGATATCCATGGACTAGGAAAACCTTCAATTCTTGAAAAGGTGAAAAGGGTATCAGGAGAAGTAAATAGACAGTAGATATGGAAGGATGGGATGGAGAAGAATAATAAGGGAAGGATGGAAAAAACAAACCGATTGGACCAAGTGTTAAAAAAATTGTAACACTGAATTACAAAGGATGAATTACAAAGGATTGTAGAATAAGCAAGCACACAAGTCAGAAGAGTAAACTTAAAAGAGAAACATCTCATAGAGAGAAGTAATTGTATTTGATCCAGGTGTTAATATCCTGTTTTAGTTTTTAGTTATTTTCGCACATTCAATATACTATTCGGGAATTGTATTAAATATTACACTGCTTATTTAAGTTGTATTCTGATGGTTTCTATGTTTGTAATGTAAATTAAATATTTATTTGCTGTAGGTCTTAAGTTGTACAGGCTGTTGGCAGCGTTATTTGAAAGAGGGAGATCAGTTCTATGCTTAATAATAAATTTACTAAATTCAAAATATATGTTGGTTCTATTTTTAGAAATAAAATATTCACATTCAGCTTCTATTTATATTTGACATTGATTCAACTTTCCTTGTTCTGTTTATAACCGGACAAATTTTGGTTCTATTCTGTTCTGTTTTTCTACTCATCGACTTAGAACAATGCTGTTTCCACTTGGATTCTGATAGCATTTTGTTGCGGTGGATACTTATCACCAGAAACAATCGGCCAGTTACGCTGTAGTTGAGCTTTTCGTCACTTATGTGACAGAACGGATCCATCTAACCATGTCAACCGTTACGAAATTCTACGGCTGTTTAACCATCATCACTGCTCCACAAAATTGCCTGCTCTCACTTAAATAACCATCACAATGTGAATTTGACACTCACTTCAGCCTTAAACGTGACAAATTTCAAATTAATTCCAAGTCGATCATGACATATTTTCCACCATAGAAGAAAAATAGAGTTCTCTCTCTTGTTTAGGGCTACTTGTATTATTCAAATATGAATTTAATAGAAATTATATCAAATTATATTTAATTGAATTTGATAAATGAAATCAAAGTACACTTTTAAACATATCATTTGAAAAAATATATGCTAAGAAGAGTTCCTTGATTTCTTATTTCCATTTGAAAAAATATTGTACTCTAATTTCATGTAATATGCAATCATGTACGAATGAATCCAATATCATATTGTTCAAAAGTCTCGAGAATTCTATTTTTATCCAATTCCACTCATCAAGTTTTTAAGATTCAAATGTCCATGCTATTTTACTATTTAGAGATCACTGCTGTGAATCGAGCATTTGTTGAAATAAATTTTTCATTGAATATACTCATTTGGCTCTGTATTTCAAATTAATACTATTAATAATACGCCTTCCGTGTTCCGTGGAGCAGAAGCTTAATTCCAACAACGATCTTAATCGAATTCGAATCTGCTCCGCCGACTCAAAGTTCCTTAATAAATAAGTTCAATTTCCAGTTGTGAAGTGCCTCATTCTGCGGCAATCAATGCACAACAGACGCATCAATCAAGAACTAGCTGCAAACCAGGGTGCAAGTATATTATTTGTCGTAAATGTTGGCCGGAACAAGCCAGACAAATAGGAATCTTGATGGGAAGCCGAGAACTCTAATTACAGTCTTAGATGGCGACAAATGTTCTCCTATCAAAAAAGGGATAGAATTTTATATTGGATCTTTTATCACTCAACGTGACGGCGGAGCGCCGGAGAACGGGAATCTTTGCAGGGGAAGGATGCGCTCAAGCAAGGCCATATATTTCCCCCGTTCCAATTAATAGCACTTTTTACCGAAAGGAAGCTCTGCAGTAAGGTCTTTCTGACGTCACAGCACTTTCCGCTATAAGATATAATATTAATAATTTTGTCCAGTAGAAGAGTTTTATGTGGGGGGTGGGGGCACACACCCTGATTTGGATGGTGGCGAAGCAGCGGAGGGGGATGAACGATACATCAAGCAATATTACAGGACTGATGCGACCCCAGGGGGCTGACCACACCAGCCATACATTTCAATCCGAACTGTCACAAGGCGACCCCCGTCGAGACATTAAAAACTGCAAGAACGCGCAAAACATAGCGTGGACTTTACCCTGTTGCCTCACCGGTCTCCCCTCCACCCCCAAACAGGGCCGTTTTGATGCATTAGCCGTCTTCACGCCACACAAATAAAAAGCCGACTGAACGATGACCTCTGGTCTACGCCCATCTTCATCCATCACTACTCCACTCATCTCATTATAGCCGTTTCTAACATCACTAATTTTCATAATTCAATACTGTCTTGGAAATTTTTTAATTCGCTATGAACCACGCATTCTAATTCATTTTTTTTTCAATTTCAATTCATTTATTGCCAATTTAGAATATTCTAGACATATTACAAACTCTTTATAATATGAGATATCGTTAAAAATATGAAGAAATAAACATAATTATTCATACATTAACTTAATAATCAGGAGATACCTGAAGACTGATTATTTTATTTAGATGTGTAATTTGTCACTCTATGAGTAACTTATGATTGAACCTCAAGCTACTAATCTACAATAGAGGAGAAAGCATTTTTTGAAAATCGATATTTTCACTTCCTATTTTTGAGAGTTAAGTGTAAGAGAGGGCCGACTGCACCCTAACTTCGACCTCCTAGGTCAAAAATAAAGGCACTCATTCTATTCTATTCTATTGAAATGAAGCATACATTTTGTGACTTTGTAGTTCATATTGAGCTTGTGAATCATGATTTTTCACTATGGAAATAATTATATGATTAATTGTCGATTTTTGATTGTTGAATGATTGATTGGTTTATGATTAGAAATAAGTCTGTTTTAAATGAATCAACATATAATCTGTTTCACGATCCGTGATCAAAGTAAGAGTTTTCTCCAAATTATAATTTTATCTGTTATGTGATGCTTTTTATATTCTATGTCTGAGCCTACTAGAAGCGCTACAGACCTGCGTAGACCTTGGCCTCCTCAATAATTCGCCTCCATTCATCTCTCTGATTAGCCAGTCTCCACCAGTTCCTCACTTCTAGGCACACTAGATCTTTTTCCACATCCTGCAGCCAACGTGTTCTCGGGCGACCTCTTTTCCTCGTTCCTTCCATTCTTCCAACAAGCATCTGCCTCTGCATCCTATTATTCTCCATTCTTGGAACATGTCCCAGCCAGCTGATTCTTCTAGACTCTATGAATCGTACTATGTCATTTCCACGCCGACTGTTACTTATCTCCGCATTGCTTCTGATTCTCCACTCTCCATTTTCGCATATGGGGCCATGAATTCTTCTTATTACTTTTCTTTCAAAAATCCTCAATGCGTTGAGCCTACTACTTACTAGATGTTATTACTGATTATAGATGAAATAACTGATTACAAACTAGTTATCATGATATGCAGAAAATATAATCATCAATAATATCAAGAATTCTCCAGTTGTATAGAATATCCAGTATTAATATAGTCGCCAGGAAGCAGAGATTTCCGGAAACAAATATTACAATGAACCGAATCTTGGGAAACCTTTGGCTGTTGGTTATTGGTTTGTGGCTGAAACAGGCAGACAATCCTGTCTTGCATTGTTTTAGAGCCTCCTGGGAGTACCACATTCTTATTTCGGCCATGCCGGAATAAATTCGTAGGGAATCGAGATTTTTATTCGGTGTTTTCTTCCATCTTCACCTCCCACCATTGCCTTTTCTCTCTTTCTCACACATAGGAAGAACATCCGAGAAGGGCTTGTAGGTTTTTCATTTTTCTGCTTGAATTTGTTCCCAAAGGGCACGCATCAATATGGACCCGCAACCACTTTTATATACTTCTACTTTGCACCTTCGCATGCAGCAGTGGGTATATCTGTCGGCTTGTTTTCCCTCATCCCCTACTCATGTTTACTGCACAGGCTTCGGTGTGCCAGTGTATTATAGAAATATAACACAAGTTTGAGAAGGAGGAGGTGGAGAAGGAGGAGGAGTAGGATGAGGATGGGGAGGAAGAGTGGTGAAGAGGAGGAGAAAGAGTGTCAAAGAACGCGGTGTTCCACTTCCGAGCTCGTATACCACTGCCAATATTTGTACGTATACTCTTCCAGCGCTACATATCCTTTCCATTTCCATTTTTCATCCAGCGCCTCGCATAACCAAGCCCCTTCTCGACGACTGCTATACCAAATTCAGTTTTGTTACGTGGCACTGAACAATGTCATGTGGAAAATGTTAACATCAGCGCATTGCTATTCTTCAGGGAGATAGGCAACCCTCTCATCATGACAGATATCTTCACAAACACATGGAGTTTCACAGCTTACGTCACAGCTTCTTATAACCTGCAGCCTCTTCCAATGTCCTTTGTGAATTTCTCAAACTTTGCAGTGCCTCACGAAAGTATCAACAGTCATTTCCACACCTTTAGACTCAATACAATTCAAATATGGTATATTTCAAATTGATTTAAGCTATCGTCCGGTGTTAAAATTAGAACGAGAAGACCAACAAACTCAAACCAAAGTTTATCCCAATTTCAATTCTTTATTGCCAGAATTCAACAATGCAACAATTCAAGGTTGATGAATCAACACTTATTGCAAGAGAATAAAATAAAATTAACTACCGAGAACTAAAAAACTAAAAATTATTTCAGGCATCACCAGCAGAAGAAAAGTCTCTGACCGCTGGTGGCAGTTGCAAAAAGTCCGATTCAAAATAAAAACTAAAACCAAAATACAAGTTACAGTACAAAATCGAGTTGATGACAAGAAAAAATACTTCACTGCAAAAAACAAAAGAGTGATAACAAATTTTGAAAGAGAGAAAAGAAGATTTTCTATTAGGAAAAACTAATTATGAATAATAATCATGGTCATTGAAATGAAAACGATTTCACAGTTGTTTATTCACAGTTGTTGATATTCTGTGTTGCATCGTTTTTAACTTCATTGGTCTTTGAAAAGAGTCAAGAATGAGATGACCAACGGTTATCTATTATATATATTATATATTATATATTATATATATATATATATAATATATATATTATATATATAATATATATTATATATATATATATATATATATATATATATATATATATTATATATATTATATATATTATATTATATTATATGACCAGCGGTTATAACTATTTGAATTTGTTAAAAATTGTTGGTGATAAGGGACATATGAGACACGATAAATATTGTCTTTTATCCATGGGAAACGTGAACTTGTATTTACAATGTCAATTTTCCCATGGGAATCAAATTGATTGTTTACATTCTAACAACAAAAACTGTCCACCGAATAGAAAAACATATAAATATTTCACAATTCATTCATTTGTGCAAATACTTGTACAGTAATCAAAATGGAGGAAAACAGGAGAGCCTTTAACCATTTTCCTTCAATCCATAATGATAACACAGTTCAAAATGAGTAGCCGTCTCCATATCAATACAAATCAAACATGGAAACAAGATAGAGGATTCGTCTGATGTTCATAAGAATTTACTCTGCACTCTTGTGAGTGCATTGTCGATACGCAGTGCATTCATAATAGCGAAATCTTTGTAATGCGTAGTGTAGAATCGTTAATAAGAACAATATGAAAACTTGTAGTACCCTTTATTATTTAAAATATTACAACGACTAGCTTCGACCATGACTTGGGTCATTTTCAAGTTACAATATAATCAGTTTTTTTGTAAAATAATTTCATATTTTTCAATATACCAGTGCAATACATTCTACAGTCTCTTGTCATTCAAATTTTGATGGTGAAAGAACCTTTCCCGCAATAGAAAAGTGATTGATCGTAAGTAGCGCAATATGTCATGAACCTGTCAAGAAAGTGTATAAAATCAATAGCTGAGTCAACCAGCCTCTCCAAGCGCCTGGATTCACCCCAAACAAGTAGAATGTGATATTATCCCCTCTTATGCGCTTATATGTCTCCTTCATCATTTTTCTAAATAGATTCCAAATCCTTCTTCACTACTCATTTCTGCAATTCTTATTCTCATTAGGACTGCTTTTTGTTACAGCTTCTTGCTTGGTTGGCAATCATTATCATCGCTTTCCTTTGTACTTAATATTTTTTCCTCCCCTATCTTGTATTCATTCTATATCAAATCAAATCAAATCATTTATTTTCGCCATTTAAAAAAAAAACAATCACAAATAAAGAGCGAATCAAAAAATTATGAATAATAAATTAGATTTTTTAAATGAAAAATAAATAAATAAATATAAATAAGTGTTAACTTAAAAATAAGAAAATAATAATACAAAATCATAAATATCTCTTTACATATGTAAATATAATTTACTTATTATATATGGCATCACCAGCAAAAGAATAAACTTTGCCCGCTGGTGACCGTTGCAAATCGAAAATAGTATAATAATATTTAAAATAAAAAAAATCCTCATCATTTAGTCATTTCTGAGAATGAAAAAAAGATAAAAGTAAATAAATTATAAGGGATACAATAAATTTTAATTTAAATAAGGTTTTCTATTGAAGTGAAATAGTTTGCAATTATCCAATTTTTTATATCATTACTGGTATCTCTAGTTATATGTGTTAAATTAAAAGGTAATATATTTATAAACTTGCTGCTTAAATATATCAACTGTCTCTTAACTAGTGTAAATTTTGCATAATAAACTTTGTATTTATTGATAGTATTTGGCCTAAAATTGTAATGAGATTCATTTATCATAAAAAATTGTCTTTATACTTAATAATATATTTTGTTAAATTTTTCAAGTAGAGTTGTCTCAAGTCAAAACGTTAAATTCGTGAAATAATAGATTAGTTGAATAAAGTCTATGTTTATTTAATATTGTTTTAATAATATATTTTTGGGTGATGAATAAATTATTTACATGAGTGTCAAAAGCTCCACCCCAGATTACTATCCCATATTCCAAAATGGATTGCACCAATGCAAAATACACGGTTTTTAAATCTTTCAGTTCTAATATTTTATTTATTTGGTAGAATTTATATGAAATATATTTGAGTTTTTTTGTTATAAAGCAGTATGGGGCTGCCACTTCAAGCATTCATCAATAATTATTCCTAAATACTTTAAATTACATACATTTACAATACTTGGACAACTGCAGAGGTCCTTGTTTGTGCACTCTAAGTGAAGTTTTATTTTTAAGTTTCTATCAGGCTTTCCAGAGCATTTGCTGAAAATGAAATATATTAGTTTTCTGTACATTCAAGCTCAATGTATTTAGTTCAAGCCATTTTGAATTTTAGACATTTCACTTCAGCAACCCTGAAAGCATCTTCCCAGTTTTTTGTGAAAAAATTATAGCTGTGTCATCGGCAAAAGACACCAGTTTACCACAGTCTAGTTTCAGTTTTAAAAGATCATTTACATAAAGCAGAAATAGTATTGGAGATAGCACGGTACCTTGAGGCAAACCAAAAGATGTTAGGGTTACAGAACTTTCTTGAGAATTTAAAGATAGAATTTGGGATCTGTTTTGCAGGTAACTTTTTATTAGATCAAGAGGGATTCCTCTTATACCCATTTTATCTAGTTTAATAAATGAATTATCATGTGGAACCGTGTCGAATGCTTTCGATAAATCTAAGAAGACTGCTAAAGGTTTTTCATTATTATTAAGATTATTTGTGACAATGTTTATAAAATAAGCTAGTGTTTTTTTTTTGGATAATGTTATACTTATCAATATAACTCAATAAACTCATTTTTATGCATTTTTCTGCGATTTTTGCTATGTTACTCAAAAGACTAATGGGTCTATAGTTGTTGGGGTTGCTTTTGTCTCCACCTTTAAATAACGGTTTTAAATTTGCAATTTTAAAATGATTTGGAAATGTTGCTGTGATGAAGATCTTATTTATAATATGAGATAGAGGTGTTGAAATGTATTCGGCTATGTGTTTTAAAGTCATGTTATTTATGCCATCAAGACCAGGACTAGAACTACTTTTTAAATTTTTAATTATTTTTTCTATATCAGATGAGCAAACTGGATTAATCTGGATATCTTGTAAACATTTCTTCTGGAAATCAGTCTTTTGCATATTCATACAACAATCAATAATTTAACACTTCAATTTCAAACCAAGTGGAACACATGCTATTTTATTTGAGAAATCAGTCTCACGGAACAATTCCCTTAGTATCAATCATTTCTCATGAAAACATTTGAAATATTTTGTTATGGTAATCTTATCAAATCCATATTTATAAGTACACTTGAATATTTCAGTCAAACACTCATAATGGAAATTTGATTGATTCTGGAACTATTATAATTTTCATAATTCCTCCAATAATTTTGATCAATTGGAAAGATTATTGTTCCAATTGATTCAATGGACGAATTCAATATCTTCCATTCAATTTCAATTTTCTGTAGAAATTTTATTCTTAATCAACTGATAACAATAATCCATTTAAGACAATGCTCAGAAGAGAATCTCTATCAATAGTCTTCACTAGACATGATAATATATTTGGGAAAGGAACATTCTTGGTCTTAAAGCCTGTTGTTCCTTTCCCAATCATTCAAAGTTGAGGAAAAAAATAAATAAATATACAGCAGAAATACCAAACTCCTTATTCATCTTGAAATCGGAGTTGCTATTCCACATCATTTAACAGTTTTTACAGTTATGTTTAGTTTCATAGTTTTCATTTCACATTTCCACAGTTTTATAAAAATCACCTCACATTGAAAATCCCTCTTTTAAAGAAAGGATGAATGGATTGAGATTCATAAGTAACAATCAAATAGAGTTATACAAGAGCTTAGAAGTTGGATAACATTTATTACGAGAAACAATTTGGGAACTTCAAACCACAATATTATCATTGTTTTGTGTAAACAGGTAATCGCTTTGAAGAGAGAGATATTGTTTGTTACCTCACACATTCTCAACAGAAGGGTGGAAGTTGTGCGTAGGATGTGTGATGATGGTGCGGATGATGATAGAAGCGAAATGGGAGGAGGAAGAAGCGAAGTGGGAAGGAAAGGGGAGCCAAGAAATGAAATATTGAGACAGTAAGTAGGCTGTAATAGAGCTGAAGAGCCCCTTGCGGCGACTTGAGTTCCCCACAAGCATTTCAATCCATAAGCAGGCAGCCGCATGCAAAGCAAACAAGCCAAGCTGAACTGTCATCACTCATTTAGTATGCATCATCATTTATTGACATAACCGTGACTCAAAAGCGGAGACGAAACAGCGATCAATTGCTTTGAATAGCAGACAGAATGTTGCCATTTCTGAATTTCACCTTGGTGAGTAGGTTACCCCACATATACGAAATTAGATTGTGCTATTTCTAGTCCTCGGGACTATGATTCTCTCGATTCTTTCCCAAATAGATCATCCAATCCTAAACTATGAACTAAACTACCGATTATAATATTAACTTCCCAGTATCAAGGTTGTTTGTGAGTTACTGTCTATTCTCCTATATGCTATACTCTGCAATTTTTTTCTCAGCTATAATGCAAATAAGGCTATTTTCAATCTTATTTCTGGCGAGGAGAAAGCATATGATTTGAAAAGGAAAAATTCGAAATTCGAGTCGTTATTATATTACCGCTCATCAATCAATCAAGAAGATCATAATAACATCATAGATAAGAACATGAAGTAAAACTATGGGTTTGTTCAAACGACGAAGTAAAGAGTCAATTCTTGCTTAGAGGAGCATCGTCTCTCCTGATGACGATCATCATCATCTTACGTGCAAGTATTCATTTATTTATTTATTTATCATTCAGAATTACACAACTTACAGAAAAGTACCACAGCCTTATAAGCCAAAAATGGTTCAAATTCTAATTTATACAACAGTCCAAATGTAGCTAGGTTATGTGTCACTCAACATTCTTCTATTACACACTCAATTTACAATTCAAAACACACAAAAATCATTTTTAAATTAAAAACGTATTGGCTATTGCCTGTTCCGACTCACAAACAGCTTAAACAGTGGATATTTGAATTCAAGTAAATGATATAAATTTACATTTCACACATAACGTTGTAGTTATGGCCACTACTTACGTGGCCTTCCAATTGACCTTTCTCACATTCTGGTCAATAATTTAATACATGTAGGGGCAATATTTCTGCAGACATTCTTTCCATATGTTCCTTTCACCGAATATAGAGAACTTCTTCACATGTTGGAAATTCTAAGATATTCGTTATTCACCGATAGTTGAATCAATAAGAAGTTTTTATCGTGGAACCGCATCTCCAGAATTTTATAAAAAAGTTGAGTCACCCGTATTCTGAGAAGAAACTTCTATTTTATCTGAGGTGATTGTCAATTTTCCTTGGAAAATTCAAGATGACAGGAGGAATGAGTGAGTGGGTATAGAACAAACACAAAGTTGGTTCTAAGAAGGGAGTGGGGCTGAGAATTCTTGCACTTTCAGTTGCCGGGCTTTGAGGACAAGAGCCGGGACTGAGCGAGAGACTCATCGTTTTTTCAAGAAGCATGATCATAGAAAGTTGTCGTGTGCATTGATGGATCGGTTGCACTTCGTTTCACCCCTCACGAGCCTTGCTAGCCTTGCGAGTTGCAAATCAAATCTGATCGACAGGTATGCTATGCTTCTGTTGGTGCCCCTGAGGCACCCGCCGTTGGTTGTCCCCGGGGACACCACTCGACGACAATCTTCTTTATCCAAAAGCTCTTCTGCCGCTCGATGATACGACCTTGCCGTAATATCCATGCATCCACGCTTTCTCTCTTCGGCTTTCCCACTATAGATGTTCTGGTGATCCAAGTCTACCTTTTCCAAAATGCTAGAGATATACAGTTCGACTTGGGCTGTACACTTTGAAGGAAAAGGTTGCTTTGTATTGATTGCCTGGTATACCTTGTCAATTCACTTCTATCTAGTAACTGTGGTAGAATATAGAGTTGAGACCAAAAAATTGAATTCTAGAAGAAAAAAATCATGTTGCCATTCTAAGAAACTTACAACAACTTGTCCATCACAACATTATGAGCAACAAATTCAATTTACTCCTCTGTGATGGAGTGAACATTATCTGTTCACGATTATTATATTCAATAGGGTAAGATAAGATTCTATAACAAAATGCAGATGTAATTGTTGTAAGAAATGTCGTTTAAACAGAGACCTACGTCATCACACAGAGACATACCATTTGCCACAAAATTGGTGACACTGCATTGAGAACTTGTCCATTGAGTTTGAGTGCTATTGTCGCGGCTATCTTATCTTGATATAATAATCATTTTGTGTGAATTCTTTGAACATTGTTATATTTATATAAAAGCGTTACAACGATATTTCAAAAATTATACTGATCTTATAGCAGAAGAAAAATGGGTAGAGAAATGTTTCAAAGAGGTGAATAAACTGCAGATGATTTTCAAATGTTCTACAAATCAATAATTCCGGAAGAAAACTTTGAATGATAATTCAATATTTTTCTTGTAAAGTTTGTTCTTATAATTTACTATACTACATTCATAATAATGTTGTTATAGGAAATGAGGAAGACTGGTCGTGAAAAATATCAGAGATCGAATCTGGTTTGAGAGCGAGGGAGAAAATTTGCCGGCTGGCCGAAGTTTTGAACGTTGAAGGTGTAATGGAAGTGAGGAGAGAAGAGGGATTCAATCACACTTAGGACGGGCGGCTGGCTCGTTTTGAATAAGGCGATCGGCCATCTATCGCCAGAGTCCGAGGCCCGTCATAAAAGCTATCGACATCTATGAGACCAGCCTATCCATATTGACGCAGGGCCAGGGCCGTAATTCTCCGGCCAAGTCCCTAAGGACCCGCTTCGGCCCATTTGTTTCCGCGAGGATGAAAAATCCATTTCTAGGTCGACTTATTGATGTTGCCCAAGAGTATGAGGAGCTCCAACTCCCCTTCACTAACCCTCCCCCACCCCCACACATCACCAAATCTCCTTCTATATAATCATAGACAGCTCGGCACTTCTATATTTCTTGAGAGTCTCGAATAGCCTTTTTATTATTCCGAGCCGCCTCTGGCATCGTCCGTTACCCGCACAGCCACTAGCTGTTCGCTACCTCCAAATTCTCGTTTATCCCATTTCATTTCCGAGGTACTTTTTGCGCTGCCGCCCATACATTTCCACCGGTATGCCTTGCTCCCCGTGCCAAACTCAAAGTAATAGAGGCGCGTTGCTGATCAGGCATTAATTATCTAACATTCATTTGATTCAGCCAGAACAGTTGCACAAAGAGATAAGAAAGATCAAATTCGGAAGGATTGAGTGGCATGCAACTTATTTTTCTCAACAAACCTGAAATTAATATTCAACATAATGTAAGCAGTGTAGCCTATATCTGAAAGGACAATATGGAGAACATCCTCTACATTCTCATCTTGTAAGCAAAACTTTAAACGAGTACTGAGAGGATAGAATAACGACTAATGAAAGAGTGAATGTTAGTAACGATACTCAAGAACAATTATAGACGAAAAATTAACTGGATTAACAAATCAACATTCGCCAAATAGCAACTCAACAAAACTCCACTCAATCTACGCGCTTATTACATGGAATTCATTATAATCTTCCACATCCTGAGTTTGAGCCCACAGTTTCCTGTAAGACGAATATAGGATAAGCTCTACGAAACTTCCTTGATTGATTCATCATATCCATAATGTGCAGGAGTATGAATCTAATGAAGCATTTGTTCTCAATTAGCCAGGACTGAGGTTATTTCGAAGTTCCAACTTCTATTTTTCTCGGTTGAGATACTTCACTTTAAGAGAATAATGAAGAGGGGTAGATTGATTGATTCATACAATAAGTACATTAACAAAAATGATAGGGAGAGAAAAAATAAAGTAACCTTGTGCTATTCCTCTCCCAAATTTATATAAGGTTGCACATAGTCCGAAGTAGGTTAAGTCTTTCACTTCACAAAATTTTCAGTTCAGATCCTTCAAATGATAGTATAATAATGATTGTATCGATATGAATTGAAAAAGTATGATTATATAATAATTTTTTACTCAATAATCCATTATTTTTGAACAGTATATCATTTGGAATAGAATCTCTCTAAATTGCATTTGTACTCTACCTCCTACTGAAGCAATAAGTGATCATGTCTCTAATATTCAAGTTCTCAAGAAGTAGGAAATGTCTTAATACGTGAGATCGTAATTAAGTTGGAGCGTACCATTGAAAGCAGCTTTCGAAACTTGGAGCCAACAGTTGGAGCGCATTGTGGAGAGTGTATGTGTGTGTGTGTGTGTGTGTGTGTGTGTGTGTGTGTGTGTGTGTGTGTGTGTGTTTTATTGTGGCGAGGGATAGCAAGAATTGCGATGGGATAAGTCGGTGGAATTAGTGTAGAGGTTCGGGATGATTCAAGGAGTCTGGATTAATTTTTGCCGGGCGCGTTGGTAGGTGAGGAGGCTTTATCGGGAGGAGCCTGGATCTTTCAGCACTGGCGAGTACTCCCGGGGGGATTAGCCCCCCGCCCCTCCACCCACTTGCTTCCGGCCAAGATATAAAGCTGAGGCTAATCCTTATATAACAACATTAAATACGGGTTCAATTTGCCGCCCTGTGGGTTTGCGGACGCTCCACCTTGCGGTATGCCGGGTGCCGGCGCGGGATGCTTCCAGATTATTCAACTTTATATGTAAGCGAGTTAATTATCAAGCCCCTCCCACCTCCTCCATCACTACGTGGTTTATGTCTAAGGCCCAGCATTAGCCCTTCCTCCGCCCTCGCCAACAACAGCCCTTAACTTACGCCGTTGCTAACTCGCTTTGTCAGCTCCTGATGTAGTACTCGAATAACCGCGTATAATACTCGTGCATCCAAGTTTCTCGGCCTTATCCCACACACTGGCGCTGCCTTGTCCAAGTTTCCCTACGTCTCTGAATTTATAACACGACGTTGCCTCCAATGTATAATTACATATTAAACAGATATACGACGCAGCACAGCGCGTATCATTCCAACTCAAATCCAGAGAGAGTCAGAAAGAGAGAGAGAGGGTCGCCACATAACAGCTGACTTCCCGCTACCCATTCCCAAAATCAACCCAATTAATGGAGTCGTATTGTTCAACGACTTGATAATAAAACAGGTCTCCATATACATTAAAACATAACCCGGGTCTGCTTTATGAGTCAATCAACTTAATTAACAAACAAGTTGCCATTGATGCATGAATTTCCTAATGTATGACAAATGCATATTCTGATTTTTTCCAATATTATATAATATTCATTAATTATGTACTTTATTATATACTATTTGCATTTATATATTACTATTTTTTATATTATAAGTGTCTCCACACAGGGTAGCCTATAGGAGCACAAATTGGAAACTGGAAAACAAAATTGTAGTTGCTTTTTGGGATGGATTTGTTTGTTAATTCATTCGAATGAATAATGAAAGAAGTGATGATTATGACTTAAAATATGGTTGAGATATCTTTCGAAAGTGAGTTATCCATTCTTGCTCTTTGAAGCAATATTAATATTCTTTTTGGTTGTAATAATTAGTGACTAATATTCAAATGATTAGTCATAATCATTAATTAATGATATTTCAATCATTAATACATCAATAATTATTTCATTATCATTGAATATCATCAATAATGAATTATGCACCAAGTACAATAATAAAGTAGACATTCTTTTTCTAACTTTCAAAAAACAGCTGTGTTTCAATTTCAATTCACTGTTTTTTGGAGTCCAAGAGAGGTAAGTGATTTACTGTGGAGGCCAAGGAAGATATGTGGTGCCTAAAAATGTATAAAATTATCAAAAAGGATAATTTCAACAATATCATTGCTTAAAACTACAGCTAAGAGTTAATAAAAGCTTCAAGAAGAGGGGAAAAATTACTACTGAACAAAACTTTACATTTGGAGAATTCTGTGAACTTTGAGCTTTGACCTTAATTTTCTCAAAAGTAAGAAAAAGTCACATACCTCCCTTGGCTAATCGATTCATCAATTATCATTAATTAACAATGATTGTCGAAAGCTATAGAATGTTTTAAAAATATGATTATTCTAAGTATGAGGACTATCTTCCATGTTTAGAGCATGTGGGATGGGAGTGAGAGCCGATCTTGCCGAAAAGAATAAGTTTTTGAAGATAAAGTTTGTTATGACCGAGTGCTTTGTGCTTTTCTTGCTGGTGGTATAAATCTTTGCTGGTGGAAAAGAGATCAGGAAAATTCGCTGTCACTGCTCTGGTTGTGTTATAGTGGGGTGGTTGGGTGTGTGAGTCTGTGTGTGCCCGTGCGTGCAAAGATACGGCGGCCGCATATCATTCAAAAAGCTCGCGCCTCTTGTTTGACTTTTATTGCTTTTTCTTGTCTCTCAAAAACTGATATAGTGTGAGGATTTGCAAAAGGCGACTGGGGAGGGTTCAACCCGAAAAACACCCTTCGATTCCTTAAACCCAGATACCACCCGTCTTCACACTGCTTGTTATGTTTTATGTACAGCTTCGGCCAACAACATATTCGACAGCCAACCAACGCCAGACGAAATAGAGAAAAGCTATAATACTTTTCCTCTCATATATGCTGTTCGAGGCCCTTATCCAGACCCAGTCTCTGCGAAGTAGGGACTTTGAGAAGTGCTGGCACAATTCATGAATCTTTCTTCGAATAGCGGAACTCTGCCCTCTACCTAGAGAGGTTTTCGTCCGTTGAAACACAAAGTTGTATTCACAAGGATACTCTCATTCCATACATCCAACAGTTGGTCATTTGAATGTAATTAGGTTCAACTTATAAATCAATCATGAATATCTACTATTCATATATGAAAAGAAAATAGATTTGTAAATTCAAATTCAGTGATTTTCAAATGTTGAAATATTTTGTTTTTTTTTATATTCCGATTTGATTTTCCTTTTTACTGTATTGAAAGGGAGATGATGTGTAGTGTACTTGGATGAAGAAATACAGATGGCGTTGTGACAGTGTGTGTAGGACTTAGACTAAGAATGATAATGTAGGTGTTCAGAGAGATTGTTTTGAGAAGTTGAAATGTAAAATAAACAGATTATGTCTTTACTGGTGACTTCCATTTATTATTATTATTAATAACAAATTATTAATAATACACATCATGGCTATATCCTTAGACAATATTTGATAAGAAATATGATGGAGAGGAAAAGACTATAGGCTCAGAATCAAATCTATTACAATACTATTTTGAATATTTTCCCAAACTCATGTTGAGTAGACTTTTCTTGATAAATTCCAAAACAGTGACTTGAAGAAAACAAACATCATTCTTACGTATTTCAACCTCGAGTTCTATGACCGCTTCAAAGTTAATGTGGAGTATTTCAAGTATTTCAATCTATTAATTTAGAATCAACTCGAATCAAATTAAATCAAACTTCTGTTTGAAAAATCAAATCAGAATATTCATCGATGGAATAGGAGATAGTATTTAATTATATTAATTTAGAAACAACTCGAATCAAATTAAATCAAACTTCTGTTAGAAAAAGCAAATCAGAATATTCATCAATGGAATAGGAGATGGTATTTCATTCTATTAATTTAGAAACAACTCGAATCAGAATAAATCAAACTTCTGTTAGAAAAAGCGAATCAGAATATTCATCAATGGAATAGGAGATTGAAAAAGCGAAAAGTGTAATCATAAGAAAATTTGTAGGCTATACTAGAAATTTTCAAATTTATAGAACATAATAATATACTAGATTATTATATTTTTATTATACTACGGTACAAAAAATATATGTTCAATATCGAACAAATCAGTATTATTTGGGTTGTTAATGTTATGCCAATTCGAGTAATAATTGAAATCTATCAATATTAGCTTGTAAACTATTCTAAATCCACCCGTATTCAATTGAATTGAACAACCTACATCACTCTTCCTCCTTTCCGGATGCTGGAGAGAGGTTATAAGGAACCCGGAGAGAGCGTCTTGACCAACAGTCTCTAATGACGAGATTGTGAATTATTCGTGGCGGTGGCGAGGCAAACATCTTATCGGAAGTCAGC
The DNA here is from genome assembly GCF_014356525.2 of Nilaparvata lugens. Taxonomy (NCBI): domain Eukaryota; kingdom Metazoa; phylum Arthropoda; class Insecta; order Hemiptera; family Delphacidae; genus Nilaparvata; species Nilaparvata lugens. The sequence goes on from NC_052506.1 coordinate 15,005,518, forward strand.
GAGGGTAGTGAGCCTGACCCCGGGAATAGGCCGTTAGGGTGTAATAGCCCCAGTGACAGGGTGTAAATTGAGCCTCGCCGATGAAACATTGTAGCGATGCACTTATATTTGAGGGCGTCCGGAACCATTAATAAGGAAGGCCGCCATTAGGGGTGTCCATCAATCTCTACATCTTCCATCTCTCCCATCAGTGAGCTGGCTCTCTTTTATCGCAGGTTCATCTACCGAGCAAATTTACCAGCTCCTGTCATTACTCCTCCTCATAAATACAGAATTATCCTGCTAACCGTCCAATTATTCATTATTTCATCCATCTTTGGTACAGCCGGCAAGGGAAAGAAAACTAACGTTGGAAAAAGTCTGGGAAATTGTCTGAGAAATACAAATAGTACCCAGAGTTTTAGAGACTGAAAACTAACGTTAGGAGAAGTCTGGGAAATTGTCTGAGACATACAAAATAGCATCCAGAGATTCAGAGATTGAAAACTAACGTCTAGTAAGAGACTGGAAAACGTATGGACAATCTTGTCAGTTATCAAATAACTTTACAAACGAAGAAGCAGGACGATGCGATCAAATTCATTTAAATAAAATTATATTACAAGTAAACATGAGGCATTACATGTCATAGTGAGAATTGCTGGAGCTTGTAACTTTGAGAAACATTCTTCATCAGTTGCACTGCTACACATGCATACAACTACTGCTACACTACTATCGTACAACTTGATAGGTATCTATGATATTCCTTATCTATAGTACTGCTATGTAACTCGGTAACTAACATGATAATATACATTTTTCAAAGCTTTGATTTTGTTATCTCCTTTGAAGGTCACATTTATCAGGATTAAACAATTAGGATTAGGATTTAACACTGAAGATTAGCACTTGAGGATTAAAAACTTAATCAAATCAAGAACATACTGTTTTAAAAATAAAATCGTTTTGCATAATGAAACAATAACTCACATCATACATCTATCCAAAATATTGATAACAGCTTGAATCAAAATTTCAGTAAATAACTACTGTACATTTCAGAATACTGGTTGTTCAATCTCATGTTTAGAGCATTTCATGAACTCTTAAAACAATAAAAAGACATTCAACATTCATCCTTGGATACTTGATGGGAAATAATTCTGTATGTTGGAACGGTTACACAAGGTTACGCAAGGGACATAATGATGGACAACAATAACAGTGTAATAATTGAATATTATTTCATGCATGAAATTCAAAAACAATGTTCCATCCCGCCCTAACACAGGTTTCGCATTCGCTGGCTAACAAAAAAACATTGGCCGGCTCATTATTCACCTGTTATCGCCGAGTGGGATGACATTTGATTGACTATATGCTTTATGAGCATAATTATAATAAAGTGTCGGTGTGTGCTTGAAAAAACTAAGTGCTCTCATATCAGCTTGCAATTACAAATTCATTACATTAGCATTTTCAGAGAATGATGATGATGGGCTTGCTGTTTTAGTAGTGGTGTGAATATGAAGGTGCATAGGACTACTTCCGTGGACTTTCTAAATTAACTAGCAGTGGGACGTCATAGCCAGAGGATGTGTGAAGAATAACTGCCGTATGTAATTTCCTGTTGCGGTAAACAGGAGCGTAGTCCATCGTCCATAAGTCCTCTCGCAGTCTCGGCTCCCGACCTAGGACTAGGTGGTGGTAGACCCCTGCCCAACCCAACCCGGGCCGCTCTAAATTAGCCTGCCGGCAACAGCGGAAAAGAATTAAGCAGATAGCTTTTCGTACGAATGTTAGCCAACGACACAATAACTTGTAAATTACGACAATGACTGGAGTGTTTCCGAATGAGTAATGGTATTCTCTTGTCCTCAGCCTGACTTCATTTTGATGGTGATTAAAAGCCGAACTTAGCCACCCGTATCTTTGGTGGGCTTTGAGACCGTTATTGTTTTGCTATTATATTCTACCTGCTTGTTGCTCAATGATTTGGGAACTGAGTCAGTTTTGGAATTTTTCCATCTTGTACTAATTCTATTATATTAAGTTTTTTAATTAATTTCATCAATTGAGTTGAATTATTTGAAAATAAAATCCATTGATCCATTATACCAGTCATTATAATTCATGAGTGTGCTAAATAACTTGGTATTATCAAAAATATAGCTGAATTGACAGTCACAAATAAAAAATAATTATATTATACAATATAAATCATGAATGAATATTCATATGTGGATTAGATATTCTGTTGGAACGTTTACGATTAATGGGAGAAATTAAGTATACTATCAATACATTCATATTTTTCATCATGAAGAAATTTTAAGGGACCGATTGATTTGTAGACAGTCGAAGTGAGATCGAATTGTTTGATTGAAAACAGTTCAGCAACTCACATATATAGCTCTCTCTCTCTCTCTCTCACTCTCTCTCTCTCTCTCTCACTCTCTCTCTCTCTCTCTATCTATCTCTTGGTAGAAAGTTACTGGGAAGGATATTTTTAATTGTATATTCTTTCCAAAGAATGGACATTGATATGTCCAAAGCTCCGCCAATTTATGTAGATGCATTACAATATTATCTTGTATAGTTATTCCAAATTGATTTTTTTGATACCATTGTACAGTTCAATAATTATCCTCTCAGTTCATGCTATGTAAATTCATCTAAAACTTTGCTGTATTGTAAGCTATTGTATGAGTGTATAAGCCACTATATATTATAATCTACATAAATAAATTACTTAATCAATCAATCAATGTCTCTCTTTTTCTCTCTCTCTCTCTCCCTCTCTCTCTCTCTCTCTCTCTCTCTCTCTCTCTCTCTCCTTTGGTAGAGAGTGAGTGGGGAGGATATTTTTAATATTCTTTCCGAAGAATATTTAATTGCATGTATCTAATATGAATCTCTAATATTGTACAATGCATGACATCAATAAAATTGAAATTGAAATTGAAATTGAAATTGAAAAAAGAATGGACATTGATATGTCCAAAGCTCCGCCAATTTATGTAGATGCATAACAATATAATTATTATCTATAGTTATTATATTACAAATTGCTTTTTCATATCATATACAGTTCAATAATTATTTTCCTAGTCTATATTATGTAAATTCATCTATAATTTTGCTGTATTGAGCTATTGTATATAAGTGTATAAGACAGTATATATTGTAATCTACATAAATAAAGTACTCAATCAATCAATCAATCAATCTCTCTTATTCTTTTACTCTCATAACAGATAAAAATATCGAGTAATATCGAAAAGGTAACGTTACGTTTTTGACCCAAATCTTGATTGTAGAAAGGAAGTGGAATCATTGAATCGAACCGGAAGTAGGGGAGTAATAAGCGGAAGAAAGCCGGATGATCTCCAATAATAAGTGGACATCGGTGCAGAGGGAAAACGGAGATCTGCCAGAGCGGCAGATTGCAAGGGCTTTCCTCCAGTCAAATAATAACTTTATGATTTTCCGTGCTGTGTCTACAATCGAGCTCCATATCTATAAAGGCAATAACAGTTACCGGCCACCGACAAATCGAATAAAAAATGGATACCAAGGGCGGCCTTGACAAATGGCCTGGATTTTGAAGGGATGACCTCTGCAGGGTTCTTTCAGTGTGTAGGAGCTGGCCCTTTCATTCATAACTCCACCCTGGATATCAAAGTATCTCTCTGCAGCATTCATTTTCCTCTGCTGATTCCTAACGCTGTTCAGTTCCCTGGCAACACTTCTAATTGAAATCATTTCCGGGTGAAATATTTGACGGTTGCTCCTTTCAAGAAATTATTCCATTTGAAAACTCGAGCATCACTCGAGCTCTGTTCAAAACATGGTTTTCAATGGCTCTCTCTTAAGATATAAATATTATGATCAAAGCTGGCTTTCATTGAAGATCTTTCATCAACGGATTTCGTAATTTGAATGTACTTCAACCCAGAATATTCTCTTTACATACAAAAGCATTCTCTTCCATACATTATTTTGGATCCTGCTTATAATGAATCCATTTCATCCATCAAATCAGCCAAACATTTTCAAGAGCGAGGTTTCTCAAAGGTTCATACTCTCCTGTTTAAACTCAATTCAATTCTGTGCTATTCTTATTAGAAATTCCGATCTCAGATATCATTATTATGATAACTTGAATGATTATATTAGATAAACAAGGTGAAAATGAGAAACCAAATCACTAACCTATGATGATGTAAAACAGTACTCCATCAAGAGAGTAAAGAATATTACATTGTTACATTTCATTTTTTTCACTCTCTGATTCCATCATTGATTACTGATCGTAGTCGAACAATGTATCAATACTGAATGTTTTAAGTCCTATATCGTTTCTTTAAAGCTAAGAATTCGCTCTCAATTTGTATTTGGGAACTCATGTACATCAAACAGGTTTATCAAGGGTCTTCATTTCATTTTTTTTTTTAATTATTCCAATAATACTGCTAGTTCTATCATGCCTATTGTGCTTTGTTCTTGTTCGTCTAGAGGTCTAGAGCGATTTCTATATTCTTATCTCTACAGCAAACAATAAGTTGAATTCCCAATACGAGGGAGATCTCGAGGAACCTGTTGAGGAGCTATTTATCGAAAGAAAATAACAATCCCTATGAAATATAATTTTGAACGCCGAGACATTCGAAATATCCACTCTTCAAAGCTGAAAAATGATTGAACTCGTGTACTAACGAACAAGATTCCCACAGGTGGGTGAAAAACACAATGTGTATTATGAATTATCATTGTGACTGGTCGGTATTTGATTTGAGTTTATGTTAGCTGGGCGGATGCACGTGTTAGGAATGTCGTTTTTGTCGGCTGATGCCAAAATGAACGAGATCGTAGCACACCTCGAAGGTCGCACCTGGTTGAGTCGCGGATTTCTTCTGATTACCCGACAGATTAGAGTCGTGGCCAGGGTATGACAACAGAGCTGACTTACACGAATGCCGAAAACACTTTTTGCTACAGCAACACAGATCGCGTCGCGCTTCTGTATACATCACTCGGCTGAATTTCATTTCTGATCACGGCATCCAACATATTATATCTAATAATATACGAGTGCAAAAACACTTGCCGGTGTCGGGAGCATGTCAGGAATGCACCTCTCCTCTTTGAGAGTCGACCGAGCGAATTTTTTGATGTGCGACACGATGACACGATATGTATCTTGTCCGTTTGACGTATGTCCGCTGCATGTCTCCTCCCTTCCTCCCCACCCCTCACGACTGCTCATCAGCCCTTTGACATATAAATTAATGACCTTGTCAACGCTACCACCGTATCTGGTCAGCCAACCAGTCAACACCATCCAAATATCATCACACATTATGAGACTTCATGTTTAGTGCAGTACCAGACAAAATTTCTTCAGGAACTTCTTGACAACCACGACATTCAACATTGTATTGAGCAATATGTATGGACATTTGAAATTTGGGATTTGAAATGTTGTTGGTTTAAGGTAGCGTTTGTAGTAGCGTTTGTAGCTCCCTCATTGAATAGCTCCAACATTATTGAAAACAAGTAGAAAAATAAAAAAGCAAATATCAAAATTTTCAGGGATGAGAAGGATATCTATGTAAAGGATATTTTCACGAAAAACTCAGTAACAAAGTGTAGTAACAACAATTTATTCTGGTTCATTGAATTCATTGATTCACTTGTTCAATATTCAGATTTTATGGAATATGAAATCATTATTGTTCGTAAACATTGAAATGTTATTCTCACTTTCTTTTGAAAGTGACAACATGACAAAATTCTTTCAACATTTATGATCCCCTGGAAAGTAAATTTGAATATGTTTGTCGTATGGAGCTAAGAAGTTAAAAACGTTCTCAAAATATTTATAGAAATACAAGGTGTTGAGGATGAACACAGGACCTTGTGAAACAATAAATTCAAGAAAACATTTTTTACATGAAATCATGCACAAATGATCACCCTGGAAGAGTGAGTGGAACACAAGTCTCATTCCTGACATTTGTATCAGGTAGAGCTGTACTGCGTGATTATACAATGGATTATCGCGTGTTAGGAATGCGTGGGCGTTAGTATGTGTTGGTACAAATTAAATGATCTGCAGTTCATTCGGGTCGAGATTATTGAAACAATTGCATGCAACAAAAAATGTTGCACAACAGATGTCGACGTCGGTTGATCTGATCGTAGTGAAAGAAGGATGGAGAATGGTGGGTAAGAGAGAAGAGTGAGAGTCAGTTTTAGATGGCATGTCTAGATTCAGTGCTGAATAGACTGTACTAGTTCCCTTCAAAATCAAGTAATGCTCGTTGTTCCGACTTTTATATCAGAGCATAAGGCATGAGAGCTTTCACACCACTAATTCATCCGAGTCGAGTTAATTCAGGGCAATTTGGAGCGCCAGCCAATGTCAGATCATGCCTCATGCCATGTCTTTCCACTCTTCCTGTCAGTTCTGTCTTTTGCTCTTCCACGTTTTCCATCAGTTTCAGTTTTCCTCTACCACTATCCTGCCCAATATCTCCTGCCTCTTGTAGCATCGCTTGCTCCTTCGTCCTGGTCCCCTTAAAAGCCATTTTCTCTCCTATCATTAACTATTGTTTGGTACGTAATAAAGATCTAAACTATCCGCAATGAAATTCTCCTCTGTTTTATTCTTCCTGAGTCGGAGGAATGATATGCATCACTTCTCGAAGAACTTTTGCTGTGTTTCCAATGGTGGGGAACAATGACTGTAGAGTAATAAAATAAATGGAGATCAAAATAGATAATAAACGAATTGAAGTACATCATACTAGATACGGTATCTTCATTTTTGGAGATCGAAAAATGAGTAGGCATATGATATCTTATACTCTTCTGTAACCAAATGCCTATATTGTTTGTTTAATAGATGATTCATTCGCATTAACACTTTATAAATTATAAAACAGTATAATTCTACTCTTGAAAAATTACCGAACCTCTTCAAGTTCAATTTCGTAATCAAGTGATAGAAGGATTATTTGTCTGGATACCCAGACTCCATCCCAGCAGACTAATATTTGAAGAGACAGACAGACAGACAAAAGATATTTGTTAAAGAAAAATGCAATTTACAAAGCAAAAATCTTAGTATGTACTCATTTTCAATATAAAAAACAATAAAGAATAAAACAATCTCATGAATACACTAAGCCAAATAAATCTTTAGAAAATGGTCTGCATGAGCAAAAAATGCCCATGAGATAGATCTTCCAACGTTACGTCAAACTTATGTGACAAATTTAATTTTTTATCGTGGGTAAAACAAAACTATTATTTTAAAATTGAGGATTGAGTTGGCCGAATCACCAATTTTGGCAAAATTAATATTCATTATTATGTAAAAAATGAATAAAAATCGACAATTATTATATTATTTTTCTGTGCACTTATTTTTTTCTATCAAGTACATGGATTATTGATGAAATTCAACATCCATAGATTATCATCCATCAACAGAAATGTTCCATTTGTACTGCTGTTTATAGATTGAAAATTTATTTCTTATTTTTAGAACTCGTGGCTGGAGCTCAAGGGTTCTTTTCTTAGTCATGCCAAAAACTATTGAACTTTAATGATTATTTTTATTTGTGGAAATATTTCTTGATAATAAATACATTTATTACAAATACAATAGTATTTGACAATAAATTCATTATTCATTATTTTCAATTTTGAAGAATGTTCCTTATCACAATCAGTTACATTCAAAATCAAAATCATTTCATTGTTTCAACATCAATAGAGTGCTTAAGAAAGCCTAAAATACGAATTATTTCATAATAGATTATAATCAAAGCATAATTATATGTATTTTACATCACAAATACAATTCCATAACATAGACGTTTCCCAACAGAATAATTCTCTATCTATTTGTCAAAACAGTCAATCCTATCAACCTTGAGACTATTAGAAAAATAATTATAAAGTATTGTGCCATATCATGTATAAAACCAGTCAAAGTGTATGATTACATCTATTTGATATAAGTGATGAATCAGTGTAGGATTACCATTGGATTGACATGAGCGGGAAACAAGTGTTGAATGAAATATGTGAGATATTCAGTTGTAAAAGGGCACAGTCATATTACCTGACCCTGATTTCACAATCACTTGTGTGGTTTGTCAATATAAAAATTTATTATATTCACCCAACTTGGTAAGTTGTTGAGTAGCAGGAAATGTAGTGGTATTCCTTATTTAATATTTCTTTAGTAGAAAAACAATAAGTCGATGCCATACTTGCGATGTACCATTACTATATGCGTAGAGTTTGTTTATCTTTATGTACTTATTTGTTAACAATACGCACAGTATACATTGTATCGACTTGGGTATGAGCATCAATAATAATGTGACTCTTGTTGTGATCATAAGTAACCATTTTCTATCAATTCAATCTGTCGATTAAATTTTATGATGGATTCTTTCCACACATTCCATTCGTTTGAGGACAAGAAATCTCCTCCACGTTTGATCCAGTCTCGTAAAAAACGATGCATCGACAATAAATCATACATAGAAACTTGTCGAGTCGTTTAAGGCGGTGTTTCCTGGTGCTAGGCTGGAATTGCAGCCTTGTTGGGCTCTGTGCAATTCGAACGTGAACGGGATCGGGAACCCGATCAAAACTGCGATCTCAACCACACGTCAAAACGCATGAAGAAACATGGAAAGTATTGAACGCCTTCCTGAATGCCAATTTAATTACCGTCTTTATATGATGCGTCGTCGTGCTTCACTCACTCTTCGATCTCATTTACAGTTGATTCCATCTCGCCGAGCAATAGTTAGCCTAAATGTTGGTTTTTACATGCATAACTTGCTGCATTCATCTATATCACGTGACAGTCATTCCAATACCCCAGGTTTCTTCGAATTTTGAACTTTTACGGTATTATGACGCTGGAAATAGGTAATTTCAAAGTTCCATTGTGTTTTTACTTGGGTCGAAACCATTTCGATACTTTATGAGGATAGAATGAGTTGGCGTATGAGAAATACCTCTCCTTAAAGGGGGAGGAAATAAAAATAAAATGTCACTAATAGAGAATGGAGTCATCAAACTTGGATTCACATCATGTTATTTCGCTCTACAGAGTTCACCTTTTTGTCATTTTGACTAATCATTCTATAATTATTATTAAACGAGAATCCCAATTGAATGCTGTAAATTCATTTTGTCCAAATTTGATAATAAACTGACTTTAGGGTACCGATACTAATCAATATTTCAACAGAATAATCTTAAAGATTGAAAAATCATCAACTGCTAGTACCGGGTAACAATCAATATTGTGAGACACATTGAGCGCAGAAATATCAATATATCAGGTAGGGTGGGCCTTCCAATAATGACCTTCAACAAACAGAAAAAGTCACACGAATTATCGTTCTGCATAAAGAATTTAGAGCATAAATCGAATGATTATTCAATTTTTTATTTGTGTTATCAGATGGGCACGTTAAATTGTCGGTCCCGGCTGAAGTATGACAGTCGTAAGTTCCATCGACGGCTTAAATTATATATTCAGGCGGTGGGACCTTCCCGCAAGGGACTCCCTATCAACAAAAGCCATAGGGATTTACTTTATTTTATTTCATTTATTATATTCATGGATCTACAATTGAGCATTCATTCCATGTTTTGTGTTGATTTTTCTAAAATGTTCTAGAAAATTGAATAATATATTCCATATTTACTAGATCAAGTTTGTTATGATTATAAGATCAATTTTCAATAATGCAACACATTATAAATACACGATTTGTCTGTTTCGATTTCAAACTCTTCATCATACACATCTTTTGCGATGTCGGTCCACACTTCTCCTTCCAACTGGGTTATACGGCATGACTCACTATCTCCGTAAACAAAGCCGTAGTGCATTCGTGTGACGTCAGCATAGGTAGGGCTTCTACACCAATAAAAATTCGTTGATTTCAGCTGATCTATATCAGCTAGTGTTTTTATTGGTGTAGGAGCCCCACCTGTGCTGACGTCACACGAATGAACTACGGCTTTGTTTACGGAGGTCGTGCATGACTGCCTTGGGAGTAATATAATATCATGGGATTGATATTCAATATAAATCTATCAAATATTTCCGCACACAATCATCATTCTGCACATATAAATATCTGCTTGTTCTTTTGTTGGTGAGCTTTTCCATAAGTCGAGGTGCAGTAGTGTAGTGAAGAGTGAAGATCTTTATTACTATTAATAACAGATATTGTAAGCTATAGCAACAGTTACCGCGTATCTGATCCCAAAACTTCCTAGCATTCATTCATTCATTGTATGATACCCTTCCTCAACGCAGATTACTGAGGAGTTCATTGACACTGAATTCTCTATCTGTGCTCTCATTTCTATAATCTTTCATATCATCTTCATCTTATAATCTTGAATCACTCATCTCTTATAGTGAAATACTCTTGTCTGATAAAAAATGAAATATTATTATAATTATGATTTCTGGTCTGATGATACACTATTCCGAATATCTGACTGGAAGAACGAGCTCCAACATTGAAGACGAATATGAGATTATGATGAGTTGCTTGATGAAGAGATGAAGTAAGAATGAGTGAAACAAGCATATGAAGTACATTGCTGTTAGATTTTTTGGGAGAGGAACGGAACGTTATGACGAGTGGCCTATCGGTCATGCTGTCATCGAGCACAAACATCCGGCTAAAATAATAATAGTAATAAGGAGGCGGACCTAACATGATGAAGGAGATAATAAGGAGAGCACCTCGGGCCAAACTATTATTTACTCGTGACAAGCCGACAATTGTGAATAATGTTTTAATTAGCGAGGCAACCAGCGACTTTGCTGAGCCGCAATAAAATATGATAATGCAAGATTTTTAATGATTGGCTGCGGAAGGAAATACACCAGAGACGGTCTCGGCTGTTGATCTAGAGGCGCGCGGTACGATGTTATCAGGTCTCGACACAATACAAACACGCTTACATGGTTAGGGGTGCTCAGGTGATGATCGCCAGCAGAGCTTGTCTGTAATCCGTCTTGTTGGTCGCTATCTTAATTATTAATAGCTCCAACTACTCCCCACTCTGTACAACATGCATTATGACTAATTGCCCACTGTTAGCCCGGTATGCCCAACGAGCCTTGCAAGGGTAGGCCTGTTAATGTAATGTATGCGAGGGTAATGCCGACAACCTCCCACTATCTACAAGCATTCCTATGCTACACCGCCGATTAAGATATTCCACTCACACATTTCAGCGGTTATATAGCTGTGAAAATGAGTCTTACTTCACAGGAAAAATTTAATAAGAGTATAATTATTTACTCAGCTAGATAAATTTAAGAGATAGCAGTGGCTAGGGCTCCTCTGAAGACAAGCGTTCTGATTTTGTTAGATTGGAAATAAGAGCACTGAATACTTGAATTATTCACAATTTTATTAATAAATGAGTATCAATACGTAATAAATTAGTATAATTGAGTATGGGAAAGCATCAAACAAATTATATGGGAAGTTTCTGTCCTTATCAACTCCTTTTGCCAATCATCATTCAATAAGTAAATTAGTGAACTCATGAAAAAAACGTTTTTTCCTGATGTAGTTGAGTTGCCTCTTAAGTCTGTTTCTCCAATCTGGAGAGCCAATTAGCTGAGAGGAAAATAATTCAACATACCACTATGTATCTATTTTGCATTGATATGCATGTATTGCATTTTTGTAATTTGTATTGATATTCAGTTTGATTGAGATTGCAAATTTACCAATTGCCTCAGAAATTCCATTCTACAAGATTTAGGAAAAATGTTTTGAAAATTCGAGAAAATTATAGTAAACTAATTTGAAGTACAAAAAAATATTTTGTAGAGTAACTTAAAGTGAAGAATAAGAAACATACGAAAAATAAGAAACTTCTAAAAAAACTTAATTCTGGACAGTTTTTACAAAATATGTTGTGAAATCTATACGTTGTACCACAGAGTAGAGAGTTCAGTTTTTTTGAAGTAAGTTTCTTATTTTCCGTAGGTACCTTATTCTTCAGTTTAAGAAGAATATCAGAGGAAAAGAGTTATATTTATTGACTGATTGTATTGAACAATTATGTACGAACTTGGAGATTTTTGTATGTAGATGACGCACGCCAAGAAATGAATCTAATTCCATTAACTACTGGATTTTCGTTGACTAATACACAAGTCTTGTGGGTATCACTTGCAGTTGGATCACCCTCCGGCAAACATGTGATTCCTACTTTGGCAACGGAGAAAGGAAAGTTGGAGGGCGTCAAGAAACGGCCGAAAGTATTTAGGGTCATTCGAGAAAGGAAGGGTCGTTATTGATTTTTGGCAATACCGAAGACCATATGCACTTAGCCTAGTTCATTTAATGGAGAATCGATACCGGGATACTGCTTCTATGCAGGGAGAACAAACTTTGTTGGCAGGCTGGCCGATCATATTGCTCCAGGCTACTCTTAACAGAACAGGCGTCTTCAACACTATTTGCCCCTTGGTCACATGACTTCAATCCACTATTAGACTGAATCCTTTACTGTCTTATGCTTCTTAGCTGCTGTTTTCGAGAAACTCCCAAATTTTTCCTGCTCTGAGAAACTTGTCCATCTGATTCATGACATAATCTGATGTTAGCCATTAGCCTACAGCTCGGGAAATTTCACCATTGACAGTTGCCTAGAGAAATTGAGATCAGAGTATTGATGGACTTGGTCGTTTCCAATTGCCTATTGATTGTTACCTATTGATTGTTACCTATTGATTGCCTATCGTTGCCTATTGATTGAAGTCATATTGATGCCTACCATTCATATTTATTTATTTATAGATTTATAAATACAATATAATTATCAACTATGAATAATTGGGAAAGTAACAACAGGCTTAAAGCCCAAAACTGTTCCTTCACCAAATTTTGATAGAAATTATCCAAAAATAGGTTATGTTTATCACTTTATGAGTTCATCATGATATTCTAGTCCAGTTCTAATTTTCCTGTCATCAGAAATCTATTTACATTGACAAAATAGTATATAGGGTCAATTGAGCGTGAAAAACAAATTATTTTGTATCTAATTGTGAATTAAAAAAAAAAAATTCTGAGTGTGATGCACACATGAGCTACAGGCTTGTGCATTGCGTGGGTAATACGACCGACGATGATGAGGGATGAGTGACCCTAACGGTTTGAGGTGAATTACCAGGAAGCTATTTTTGAACTCATAAATAATTATATTTGGAGGATTCGGCTCTTCACGCGGTCACCCTTACAACGAAAATATCAGGCGCATAGATTTCCAAGTTAGGCCCGCCGAAAAGTAGACCCACGAAAAGCAACCCACGCCGTCGGATGTTTTGTAAACCATTGCTATAGAATTATCCATAATCAATCAGCTGACAAGTGGATTATTCATTGCATGTAATATTATCATTACACATATGTCTGGAGAAGCCTAGCAATGGTTTAGAAAACATCTCACGGCATGGCTTGCTTTTCGTGGATTAGCGTGGGTCTGCTTTGCGGCAGGCCTAAACATGAGCGAAACTCTATTTATTTTATCGATATCTCGTCAGAGTGACAACAGAGTCAATCAATTCCCCATGAAGGAGAAAGTTTCATTATATGAAATATTTATTCATACAAGAGAAATGATGTTACAGGTTTATAGCTGCGAATCAAGAAAGGCTTCTATTAAAAAATAGAATTAATTAAAAATAATAATTTTCTCTCCAAAATTAATTAGAGAAGTTCAAAGTTGAAATTCGATAAATATCCTTCGAATCCTTTGTCCGCTTATCAAGTACGAAGCGCATGTATATACCATGTAAATGATTGGCGCTTCGATAGAGAAAAAAACTCAAATCAGTTCCTTGGGCGTGAATTTTTCATGATAATCGAATCTCAACCGGTCGAATTGAAATTGGAAGCGTGATCGTTAGGAGGGGAAACGCATGATAGAAAGTGGGCGACGGCTAAACCGTTGACCGGAAGCGAAGGCATATAAGCCGAATTATTCCCGTTTTTTATTTCCGGAATCAGAATCCGGAAGAATCTAATTGCCACCTTTCAGCGCGGCGCTCGCTCATCGTTTCTCTCCGTCTACGGGATCTGACTATTGTCAATCGAATTATCCTCTATTTAATTAAGCTGCTCGTGACAATAAAATCTATTCCGTTCAGAGCTGGCTCACTTTCCTCCTCCCCCCCCCTGCTCTGTGAAAGCTGTTTGCAATTTTCAATTGCACTCGCAAATACAAAACTGTGTTAGCAATGCGCTGAAAAAAACTGAATTAATTTGAAAAAAGTGCACGAGTCGAAAATTTCAAAGTCAGACTTCACGTGTCTCTTTCATCAAACAGTCGATGATATTGGCTCTTATCCATTTACTCTATCAACAGAATTAATTGACATGAACTTTGTTACGCACGACTCTCATAAACTGTTACTTTCTTGGATTTGAATTGCTTCCTTCATTTTCCGTAGAGTGCAGAGAACTCTTGAAGAGCTTCAAAGATGCTTTGCTTGTGGTATTTGAGTCTTCACCTCTATTGATATACTTAGAAGAGAGAGTTAAAGACCATAGATTTCATACATTTTTATTGTCATTGTACTTGGATGCCATATTTATATGAAAGCATATTATATACTAGTAGTTCTGTGAACAGTAGACCTCACGCAGTACTCTCATCCAAAAGTACCTGATTGAAACCATAGACCTTATGGAAATACAGCAATAGACTGGCTTCTCCACACATCTGTGTAATCACTTGTCAGCTGATTTATGATAAATAATTCTATAGTCTGATTTTTACTCTAATATTGGCGTATGAAGGAGGCTCCTTTTTCCTTTTATATCAACCTTGAAATGCAAACTTCCCAAAAACCTTGTATATACGTCGACGCGCAATTAAAAAAGGAACATACTTGTAAAATTTCATGAAAATCTATTACCGCGTTTCGCCGTAAATGCGCAACATATAAACATATAAACATTTAAACATTAAGAGAAATGCCAAACCGTCTACTTGAATCTTAGACCTCACTTCGCTCGGTCAATTATTTATATTATAATTATGATTTGTCATTGTCAATGAAATATATAAATGAATAATACCAATGGAAATTGAGATTATTTTTCTTCATAATTGAAATCGACGAACATTTTTTTAATGGATCCCAGATATGTTATTCCATCCTCTTTCCGTACAATTTCTATTACATTGGAAAATATTGCCAAATATTACAGCACATTGAATCGCTATGCCACATGGTCTGCCAATCGTCAAATGATTAGAGGAAGCTGCTTTATTTTCCTGATCCAAATCACATAGTCTTTAAAATGAAATTGTGAAGTTCTTCGGAAAGAAAGAGGAAAGAAGGAGACGTTACGGTAACTCCGCAACATCGAACAGCTGAGAAAGGATAGATCAGAAAGAATCAAATTGATGCAGGCACGCAGCAGGCGAATGGAGCAGCAGAACTTAAAATAATGAAAACCTAGAATATTGAAAAATTATTCATCTACAATTTATCTATCCTTCATTGTTACTGTTTTTTGTACTTTTGATTTTTTTATTCGATAAATAAGGTGTTATAATGTGTTCAAGTACAATAATACATTGTTTATAGCTTCTACTTTTCCATTGACGGGTTCTTAATTGGGTTGCATGAATGCTCTCGAAGTGTATCATCCTCTCAGTAAATTTTAATAATGATCAAATTTATTATTATCAATTCAAGAATAACTTCTCCTTCTCAAACTACAAAACACTTATTCTCTCAATAAAGAACAGACTCCTCTTCACACACAGGCCTATGCCTTCGTGGCTGAGATGCATGTAATTTTTACTTTCTCTTTTCACATTTTGGTTTCATGAGGATTATTATGTATGTATATATTGTACAATACGTATTATGATTAAGTGTGATTGACTACAACATATAAGTGTACATGTTAATTCATTCAAAATTGAACTAATTATTATTGTGAAATATATTCAACTATGTATTCAATTCATGCAATAAAATGAATTTGAATTCGATTAAACGTGTCCTCCCAAACGAGCCTTTCCGAACAAAATTACATGTTTACATTGTTTAAGCACACATTTCGTGTGAATATGAGTGGAATCAGTATTGATCCTCATTTGTAAGGAGTAGCGTAGAATGAATTATAACATGATTTATTCAATCAATCATCTTCCAAGTCATTTATTCCAGTTATATCCCTTTGCTATTTTCCATGTACGAGTAGTACTCTACTTTATTTTTTTATTTTGAATTATGAATCCAGTGAAATACAGTGACAATATGACATAAGTCAATTAGGAATGCCGTTGAATAATGTCATTCCCGTTCATTTAATATCCATTTTGAATATGAAAGGGATTGGAGCACGTGGATGATCCTTTTATGCGGCCCCTCTCGAGAAGGGCGCTAAATTCAACAGAACGTATGAGTTAAATGGAAAATGAATGTGTGATTTATTAGCGGTAAGTAATTCTTTGCCTCTCTATCGGTGTGAAGCTGTGTACTGCCGCTCTTTCCATTGTGAGACTCACTACAATCTGTCAGTATTTGTTCAATGGGAACCATTGATGTAATATGAGATGAATGCTGTCAGTTGAGAATAAATTTCACTGCAGCAAGTTATAGCATGCTTCTCTCTCGCTCCACCTACTCTTGCATCGGCTTTCTCCCTCTTCCATCGACATCAGCGAAGCACTCGCTGGCTCCTTTCATTCTTTTCATCGGTTGAGAAGACCCAAAAGAGCACATAGCACGTGCTGTAGCGAGTGAGCATATTCACTGTATGCCGCTCTTTTCGACTTCAATTGTTGAAATTACTTTTTAATTTGAAGGGCTGGAATTATCAATCTGTCACTGAATGTGTTTCTGTAGGAAAACATTTCAATTGGAAACTTTACATCATCCGTTAAAATAAGATTGCTTACTATTGTGATAATATATGAAATTACTGAAAGGTTCCCTCCTAGAATAGTAAATACAATGATTTTGTTAGTGAGATGAGAAAAATCACCATAGTATTCCATTCATGTTCTATAACAGACATCGAAATGCTGATACCGATTTTTTATAAAAACTACATTTTAGGTTGAAAAATCATCATAGAATTCCATTCATGTTCTATAACAGATATCGAATTTCTGATACCGATTTTTTATAAAAACTACATTATAGGTTGAAAAATCATCATAGGATTCCATTCATATTCTATAACAGATATCGAAATGCTGATACCGATTTTTTATAAAAACTAAATTTTAGGTTTCTTGTGAAGTATTAGTAACTTTGAGGAAGGTTATTGTACTACGTCTATGATAGAAGAAATTTCTGAATATCACTAAATCCTGCTAATCTCCAGTTCATTATCATGGAACCATCAAGTGAAAGTAATTTCCTTGTCTATTGGACTATCAGTGACAATTTATTTTGATATTTCTTTTTTGTTTATTGGGAACTCATCAAGAGAGAAGAATAATCCCAAACCGTCTTCTTCAATATCAATAATGACAGTATCAATCAAACAGTATTTAAAAAACAAACATTAGCCATTAGTATTACATGCTCTCATAGGTACATATCACTATGAATAATAGAGTATTAGGGTTGTTTTGTACAACCCTAGAGGAAGGTTCAAAGAAAAAATAGTAAGAGCATCTTGTAAAACTGTGTTTATTTTATCCGATACTTCACAGAAATTAGACCACTGAATGAAACAACAAGAAGAGACAACTAAACAGAAAGGATTCTGACTCCATGAACTCAGTTATCAGAGATCTCACATAAATGTATAAAGTGTCCTGAGATAAGAATAGGGGGTTGAATTTTGGATTATAAATTCACCACCAAGATGCCTTGAGAGAATTACATTGCACAAGTGAGAATACAGTTTGGAAGTTATTGCGTGTGCATTTTGCCCCAGGATCCCACTGGATACACGTTGGCGACTTCCGTTTAATTATAACGAGAACAAACGCCTCGAGATAGCGTGCTAACTAACAATGATTTTCAAATTGTGGCTCGTATTATCTTATAACTCTTTGAAATGTTCGCATAGTGTCCGAGGGGAATGCTACAGCGGATATATTTTAGAAGCCCCTTCACAACGGAAATAAGTGAGTTTGGTGTTAATTCAATGCAGATACAAACATTTTGTATACAAACATTATTATAATTAAATATCGATTGGGCTCACTGTGAAATCGATAACAAGTTTAGAATGAAATCTAGATCTATAGAGCAGAAACTAATTCATAATTTTGAGAGATCAATGTCTAAAATTCAATTGAAATTGAGTACTGCAGGGATTCCCAAATGTTGATTTGGTTTGGAATTTGCATCCTTGAAATTTTTGGGTGGAGCCTCAAGAATAAATGGTGGTGAGAGTCCCAAAAAGGTAAGCAGTGTTTTAAAATGACTAAACGGCTTTTTTGGTTCCCCAATATCTATGTGGGCTGAATTTTTCTAAATTTTTGTGGTGGGGACTTGTCATTCTAAAGTCCATGGACTGGGCTTGGCGGTGTGGGCACTCATGTGCATGCACTGGAAATTATTATGAGTACATAAAATGATGATAAAAATACTTCTCCATGATCCCAAGATTGGAGAAACGAAAATTTGGTGGATATCATAATATTCTAAAGTTGAGATTTTCCATGCAACGTTGATTGTCACGAAGAATTCGTTCCTATTACTCAACCAATTCTTTTTTCTACAAAAACACACATTATTAAAAGTATTCATGAGTTCACAGATATTTTACAATTAATCTACTTTTTTTGAAACTCGAATCTACAAAACATTGATTAGATACTGTCTTCATTGTTGTTGTGGCCTGCTAGATATTACCGAAGTCGGTAGTGAATATGCCTGAATAACGACAAATTAATCACTAAAGTTCAAGAGAACAATCATCATACTCAGTTGTCAGTTGTGATATTATGGCTGTGGTGAAGTATGGAAGTGATATTTCACGTGATTAATATCAGCTATCATTGTTTGTGCTGAACACATTAGTTCTGAGTGGGCCTCTACACTCAACATCTCCGAGCTCATCAAAGCAGAACTCATAATCACGCTACGTAGCAGAGGCCGTTATCTCAAACATTTTCCTCACATGAGATGTCATTAGATCTTGGATCCACAATCATCAGTGTTATAACAAACACATCAGCAATAACCGTTCAATTCATGATGTAGTTTTTGTTACAGTTTTGTTTTGGGAGAAGTGATCTATATTCTTGGATTAAGGAAGCATTTGACTTGTACAGGATGCAAAATGCATGTTTCACGCATCATCGTCTGAACTACTGAACTGATTAACTTGGAATGCTGCATAGAGGATGTTTAAAATTCACTGATAATGTTTATAAGCTTGTTTCTATTCTTATTAATCAATTGATTCTCATTAATTATTAATTATTCTTATTAATCAATTGATTATAATTCTCATAATCAAAACTAATTTATTTAATTCGTGATAAAAGTTTTACGTAAGATAAAAGCTCAATCAAATAGCTTTCCCATTGTAAATTATCACCGTTCATAAAACTTCTAATATCAGCATGAAACTACGAAACTAAATATAATCTTTTTCCGCTTTTAACAGTCCCTCGCAGAGCACGGGTGACACTTGCTCGTCACTGAAGTCAGATAACAGCCAGAGTGACAAAGAATATTGGTGCTCTCTTGATCCGTTGATATGGAACAGTGGCAAATCAACCAAGATAAATGAGAGTAACAATGATAATAAATGGCCTTTATTTAATTATTTAATGAAAAAACAGCACACAAAGCAAATCATTGTAGGCATTTTTACCCCATGGTAAAGTGCCCGTCTGAGAGTACTCTTTGCAGGAGTTTTACAAAAGTCGACATCAAAATCAATCTTACTGACTTTTATTCTCTACTCGTTTTATATAATTTTATTATATTTCACATGTTTGACAAATAGGTTTTCATATATCTCTTTTCTGTATAGGGCTACTTTTATAGAAATAGAAAGAAAAATAAAAATCTTAGTACCCTTTTTGAAATATTTAATCACAACATGTTTCGGACATTGATGCCATTTTCAAGTGATATCACTTGATAAAAATAAGATTTTTATTTTTCTTTCTATAGGTTTTTATATTATTTTACTTTTTCATATTTCACATGTTTAACAAAAAGAGATTTTTTATATTTCTAAGATTTTAATCTTGAGGTGCGTACAGATTTACGCGCTGCGAACATGAGCAATTCACTTTTAATCAGCTGTTGCCAAGCTTTTTATATCTGTATCTTACCGTTTCTGTAAAAATACAGATATAGTCAGCTGATATAGTCAGCGTATATCTGTACACACCTTTATTCCATGTAATTTGAATGGGAAAACATTGGACTTGACTTTCCAGATTCGGTGCCACTGATTCCAATATTATCTGAGTGAATAAAATTCCATTTTTGTCATTTGAAGCTGAAATGAATGTGAAGATGAAAATAATTGTTCAACAAGGTCGTCTAGAAGGGAGAACAATTTTGTGATAGAAGACGAGTATCAGCAGCTCGAGCATAGTTTGTGTGTGTACTGGCATTGGCATTGATCACATTCCCCAACATGAGATGACAGCTACAGTAGACGACCACTTGTATGCTGATAGGCTTTCATTCCCCAGTGACCGGTCACCGTACATCGCATCACTTTTTAGCGGTGGAATGTCCGTCCGTTCGTCCAAGTTAGGAATGTGTTAAGCAAGGGGGCGCTCTCAAATGAAAGCGAGTAACGATGGAGGACAGTTTCAATATGTAATATAATAAAATGCCCTCAGCCTTCGGCAGGCGACCGTGTAATTTTGTTTGATTAAAATGGCGTCAGTGGTGGCGAGAAAGGCGACTACTGTCGGTTGCGGTGTGCGGGGGGGGAAGGGTAGTTAGGGGAAAGTTGGCCGTACACTTGTGTCATATGCAAAACAGGGTGGCTCAATATAATCCGTTAAATATAGGGGATCGACGTGGGGTGGCAGTTGCGAGAGAGAACGGGGGTGGGAGAAGAGTCCGATTGCCGAGAGATTTCATCAGACGGGTCGAGCAATGCGATTACGACGATAGCGGGGAGGGGGTGACCAAAGGGGGGACCTATGCAAAAGGTGCCGATGGAATTACTCGGCCCATTCAGGGACCCAGATATTGTTACACGCATAATGGACCCCCTCCCACACCACCCCCACAACCTTGCAATTATAACTCCTTGCAACCCGCAACCTCCCCACCCCTTCCCGGCAACCGTTCCTGTGAAAATACCCGGAAAACTTGTCCTTTGAATATTAATTATAGAGGAGCCGACTGCCGCCAAACCCGATCCACTCGGTCCAGTGCTCCCAACCAGTGGTTCCCCCCACTCCCCCACCCATGATCATAAGACGGGACACACGAGAATTAAGCTGATGCGAACATGCGAAGGATGAGCAGATTACTTGGCTTGGCACCTTCTGTCATGTACAGTCTGTTTCAGATCAGCCCCATCGGATAGCGAAGACTGCACAAGCTTCATGTAACGTTCACATTGAATTCTCTGGAAAACACTCTATAACGAGATGGGAAAATGGAACATAGAGCGAAACCCTGGAAATATGAATATACAATGGAATAATTCGGTGAATGATGGGGATGATACAGTCTGAATTAGTTATTGGTGATAGGTTAAGGTAGTTTTTTTTTCAAATTTAATGAAGATAACTCTCAAGATACAAAAGCAAAACACAACAAAATTCAACTCAAGAAGCAAAAGAAGAAGTTGAACTGGAAATCAAAACCAAAAGACAACAAGTGGTGCAAATATATTGATAAGTTTGATTAATTTTCTTGTATTTATAATATTACTCTCTCATATCAAGATAAGTTCTATTAACTAAGTTATGAATTCATTTTCCCTAATTTTTTAATTGTTTTTTCATTGAAAATGAAATGAATAATTCATTTATGTAGTGTCTGAGGTTCATGTCACGTATTTTCAATAGTGAACGCTTTTTCCTTGGATAAATTACAACTAATGACTAATCTCGCATGATAGTGGTTTCAGCAATCTTTTGTATTCAAATTTATTAAATAAGATTTGATGCTCCTTTTCGCTGAATTTAAATACTAATCCACGTTAATAGTGTTTTGCAGAAATAAGGTTATCAATATCAAATACTAGACCATCACCATTTTCCATTCATGTTTCTGTAATATATTCATCATATTCAATCTCCATATTCTTCAAATATGATGAATCGAGGAAGAAAAATGATTTAAGGAAAGGAATGTAGAATAGATTTATCATGTGGTTGAAATGACCATGTGATCAATATTGACCTGCATGAAGTAGTTAATAAAAGCCTGGGTCAAGCAGGAGGAATTTAGTGATTTATGATTGAGTCTATACAGCTGCCTTATGTTTGTAGTACCGTGAATAACAGCCACATTCCACGATTTGACACGCTCGCTACGTGCTGTGATCATAAATGTTCATAATATCTCTATCAAAAGATATTGAGAAATAACCGGCTATAAATAGATGTGTGGGGGAAGCGCACAGTTTCCCCAAGGACGTGTAGTGGCTGGAGGGAGAATTCAGCGATAGGGGAAGAGGCTGGAGGAACGCCAGATGTTTTATTGAAAAATATAGTAAGGCTTCTCCAGTTGCCAGCCATTTCATAACACTCTGTCAATCTGAATCGTCTTTTCCTACTTTCCAGGGGGAAACTCGTATCGTTCAACGAAAAACAGAAAGCTATTCAGTCGTCCTGACACATCTTCATTCAAGGTCATGAAGATTGGAGTTATCGGTTGTTTGAGTGTCTATCGTTCAAAAGGAAAGATAGCAATGTGTGTGCGTTGTATTATAAACCGATGGATTGTTTCTTTTTCATGTTAATTATTCATTTTTCCAAATAACAGTGATTCATGAAAAAATTAATTTATCTCAGTCTTTAAAGTCTTCAGCTCTTTCAGGTTTATAATGGAAAACTTTCAAATCGAATAATTCTTTTTTTAATAGAGCTTCAACTCATTTCCCAGCAGTATAAGAAAAAAAGTTGATATACCTATTTATACCATAGACCATATTCAAGGCACTCCGACTACTTAAAGCGATAGTTCCAGCGATATACTTCCTTGAAGTTGTTTCGTTTGTGTTCAAAAACAAAAATATTTTCAATGGTAACCGAATTTGTCATACTTATGAAACACGAGGTAAAAATACAGGATTATTCCAGTTCCCTATCCATTAACTGACTATTCTCGAGAAGGGACCGTATTATTCAGGACTCAAGTGTTTTAATTGCATTCCTGAGGATATAAGGCTGTGTATCAAAGATTATTGGGACACTGGTAGAGGCTTGTACTTATATCATTGAGGAATGTTTTAGAGCATTCATGTGACATCGTTCTAAAATGACATGTTGTATGCAACTTGAGCACTGCTCAGAATGTGTGGCTTCACACAACAAAAATATAATAATAGAAATAATAGTAATAATAATAATAATAATTATAATAATTATAATTATGATTATAATTATAATAATAGAATAATGATAATTATTTTTGTTTCTGTGTCACAGTCAAAACTTTAAATTATTTTCGTGTTTTTGGTAAAATAAATTAAAATGGAATTCAAAATTTCTTGGAATGAGAGAACAGTTTCATCCTTTACAAATCTATCCAGAAATATGAAATACATTATTATGTTATTTTTTGTTATTTCAGGAGACATAGTTCATTACACAAATATATTATAGTATAATGAGAAATGAGTGTAAGGGAAATTGGGAAACTGTAGTTGGGTAGACACTGCACTATCCAGAATTTTTTTTTGTTCTTTGAATTGCAATTTGTGTTGTAATTGATCAGTTGATTCCTCCTAAAGGTTCATGATCAAGATAATATCCTCTTCTCGAGAATATATATCTACCAATTGGAAAGATTTCATAGTCTTATTTGAAAAGGTTGAACCTATAATTTTGCACAATGTTCTATAATACTAAACATCAATTACACTGACATGTACCACACGTCATTACGGCTACTTGTTTGTGGGCGCTCCCATTCCGTACTCTCATGTCAGCGGGAACATATCACATGTCACCAGTTTTCTCGAAGAGAAGCATTTCAGACAAACGTCAAGAGAATTGCGACAGCGCGGGAGCTGCTTGTAATAAATTATTGATGTAAATCGGCATAAAATGGACGACAGCGAGTTATGGAAATGGCTGCCGGTATTTCCATAAGCCGCTATCTATCGATCATTCTCCAGTCGATCTGTGCGTGACTGTTGCTGAGTTATGCGAAGGAAGGTGATTGGTGGGTGGTAGGCCTAGAGGGGGCATTTGTCTCCAACTCTGTTTCATCTTTGGATGCGGACGCGACAGAGACGAACGACGCGCTGCAATAGTAGCAGCGTTTAAGTACGCCGGCCTTATAAGTCGCGCGTGATCTCCTCCGCTCCGCACCGCGTTGACCGCTTTGCGCGAATGCACTTTGTTCGCCGGCGTCTGATCATATCTGCCTCGAGCCTCAATACCTCAACCAGCCAACAGGCCGATATATGACTGCTTGCCTCGGCTCACAATCGGCCCGCGTTAACTGTCAATCTCTCTATTTCCAACTCATGCTTCACTATGTCTCTCAAACTCCCCTCCTCAACCACCTTGCTCTCTCCAACTCTTTCTCAATTTATTCTCTCCACTTCTCTTAAATACCTCATCCATTGTGATCAATTGTTGGAGATGTCCTTCATGGAAGATTCTCGATGTCTGGGAGCATTTAAAACCTAATCTTTTCTTCTTTTTCTTATTCTATGATATTGTTTTTGAATGGAATCCACATTCAGATAATCACTCGAAATATACATTCCAAAATAGAGTTCAATATAAGAAGAAATCATCATTTCAGTTTGATAGTAGATTAATAATAGTAAAAACTATATTTCTGCTAAAATTAGCTATGTTGTTGTGATGAAAAACTTACCTATCTTTTTGATATTTATTGATACGAAACTTATTATGGTAATTGACTTTTCAAAAGTAGAAATAGCGCTCTCATCTCATCATCAAATGATTTAACTGCTTTGAACTACACCACTTGATCATCATCTTTGGAAGTATAAATAATGCATTTCTGTAAAAATCCTACATCGTAGTCAACACACTGTAGATAGCCTCACTCTCTCATCAGAGACTGCTAATATGTTGTGCAGCAACAATCACAGTTCTGTGTGTGGCAACCTTCGACAGACAACAGCAATCAATTGCAAGTTCACACACGGCAGCTCCATTCCGTCAAACCAGGTGAAGTATTGTATCCTGCAAGCTGAATCCTTGTGTTGATTGTGCAGCTGATTTTCCTCTCGGCAAGCTTAAGAATAGTTGAGGTGAGAGGTGAGATAACAGGGGTTGACTGAGAGCAACGACGCCGGCCGGTCATAACTCGGGCGGCGATGTCTAATAGATATGAAAAGACTCTTCTACTGCTGCACTTTTGCATGCCAACTAGCTGAAATAAATCGCTGCGCATTGAACTAGAGGAGGCATGCCACACTAATCTGCCACCAACAAATCAACAGCGTCAATCAACTCATTGTTGTCACTTGTAGCTGCCACTCGGCTCTGCCTCCCCGCCAACATAAATACTCCGATATTATCCCCTTAATTGGACGACCCATTGTTTATAATCCGAATGCTGGCTGCCTTAATCTCATCTGTTCCATCTTTTCAAAATATAAACCAGTCTGGCTGTCTTCCAATAAAGGAGTGACCGATGGATGTCCGATTTCCTAATCCTTCGATTGACCTTTCCCGGATGACGTTGTCTCCGGCAGGCATCGCGTCTGAATATATGTTCCCTACTTGCATTCAATGATTGTTGCTCGACCATGCATCCCGTTTCCCCGTCATCGGAATCCCTATTCTTTTTGATAAAGTGGAGAATGCAGGGTGGGATGCAACTGGTATTCGCTTCATAACATGAAGGAGATTCTAATTTGACATACTATGGTGCATACTTTCTAATTGTCATAATAATGTTCCTCACAAATAAGCACCTTATCTACAGGCCATCTTCAATGGAAGCATGCAAGCGATATGAATGTGTCGATCATTGGAATGTAATTAATATGTTATCTGTGAATGTTAATAACTGATGTTATAACCAGGTGAAAATAAAGTTGATCTGATGTGAATTTTTCAAAAAATAAAAATAGAATCACCATCAAAATATGATAATGATATCAAGAGCATATCAAGAACAACGTGCAATATCAGTTATTGATTGAAATTATATTGGTAGTGGAATTATTTTAAAGTATCTGATTCGAGAAAAGTAAACATCACACATGGAAATTTAGATTATTTCATTCAAGAAGGATCATTTTGATTTCGAAGATAATCTATATCATGCCCATAATTCGAGAAAGTATAATATATTTTACAAGTCCTGAATGTCTGTAAGATTATGATAAGAATCTGAGAGATTATTATAATGGCTAGAGACTGAAAAATTCTAATTACAATTATAATCAAATCAATCCACCTTGAAATAAAATCAAAACAAGCTAAAGTCTCCTTATCTTATCTGTCAGGTCATAAAGTTCAACTAAAGGAAAATCAAATCAAAATTTTTATTCGCAATTCAATCAATTGAGGGTCCTGCCGAACCCCAAGGTTTTATTTAAATCCGAGGGTACCCAAATAGGGTACATTCCCGAAACGTGATAGTTCCATCTCGTTTGAGGATACAAGGACCAGAATAGCCGCTGTGAGGTAGAGTTTCAACTAATTCCTGATGAGAAACTCAATCTATACGACTTTTAAGGGCTGCACAGGATAACTGTGATGGTAGAGATGATGAGTTTATGGTTGGTGGTTATGGTAGTTATGGTAGAATTGTAGCCGCAATTCAATGTGAGCTCAGGGTCTAATCCGAGTCGCAATTAGATTTAACGTGTGACTGGGGATGCTTTATTGTCTTCTGTTCCATTGGATGATAATAACACCGTCTTCATCAAGCATCCTTTTCTGGCCAGCATCGCCCTGCGAGATCCATAACAATACTTTTCCGTCTAGTAGCATTTCCTAGAGGAGACATTGGAGGTCCCCTCATTGCGATTAGGAGCGCCAACTCATCTAAAGAACAACAGCATCAATTTGTAATAAACTTTTCTGCTACGTTTTTCATCAGAGTGGAGGATATAGTCTGAAGGGGAAGAATTGCAAGACAACATAGGAAATAACGGCACGTTATAAAGGTAAAGAGCACGTCATAAAGTATTGACTTGATAGAAGTAAGGCACTAACATTGTTATTATGATCTCTGCAAGATTATTTGTTTTCTACCCTCTGCAATGTAGGTGAGTACCCAAAATTACATTGTAAACACATTTCAGAGAACGAAAAATGGCTTGTTGATGTCATTTCATCTCATACATTGCATTAAGCTTAATTATTCATGATGTTCCTTAAATCATCAGTAAATTCCTCCACATCGATAACTATAACTGCACAACTATAAAGTTCACCTGAGACGTTCCAAGAGACTCTCTTCAACCATCATCTTCTCGATATGATCCTGAGTAACTGAGAGTTTTTATTTCTTTTCCAATAATCATTTGATAAAATACGTTATTTATTACTGATGCCATCAGAAAAGAGATTAACCAATACGGCACATGATGAACTATAGGGTTAAGGATAAAACTGAGGCAGAGCTGCAAGTATCTATTGTGAATGAACATCAACTCTTTCCATAACTAACTAACTCTTAAGCTGGGTTTACACCAAAGTCATTAACAAAATGTTGATAACTCAATCCTTATAGACTCTTTTAGATTGAACGCAACTTGACCAACACATATGTTCATCATATGTATTATAAGTTATGTTCAATTTAATAGAATCTATAAGGATTAAGTTACTAACATTTTGTTAATAACTTTGGTGTAAACGCAGCTTTACTGTTGCATAGATAACTCTTTGCATATTTGTTTGTTGTTAATCAGTGTCAATGAGTGTAAAGTTGTGAAGAATATAAAATATAAATACAAAATATTAGTAATAACTCTAGGACAGCTGATAATATTATGAATACAACATATGCTTAACACTACAAAGTGTAAAGTTATGAAGAATATAAAATATAAATACAAAATATTAGTAATAACTCTTTAGCAAATATGTTCTAAAGTGAGTGTTTATTTTAATTACTATAACAAACTCAACTCTTTAGGGCAGCTGATAATATTATAAATACAACATAATATGCTTAACACCACATCTTCCATTCTTTACAGTTTCATCATGAAAGTCTTCCCGTCAAAAATGATTTTTTCCTTAGTATTAAAATCCTTTATTTTTTGAATGTTTTGGGCAATCATTTTCATATCAAGAGTTCAAATCACATGAGAAAAAATAGTATTTTGTCAGAGCATCAGGCCCATAGGCGGAATTTAATTATTTATCTTCAACAGCTTCCGAAGTAGTTTGATGGACATTGGTTCAAACTTGATTCCATTTGATGGTAATTCTGTAATTCAGCTAGGATTGTCAACTTTGAGGCTTGAATACCATGAGAGGCACTCGGGTATTGTCATCCATCAGTTGGCCCATTACCGAGTACAATCATTCAACTATTATTATTTGGGTAGCAGTGCAGCCGATAGAAAGCGGATGAGTAGTTGGCATGCGAGTGAGTTTCGCCTCTATTTGTCAACGGGAGGTCGTAATTTATTCAGCCATTCATAATAAAATGTGCAAAGCCTTGCCTAGTAATTGCTGAAATAATAGGAGAGTCGCTAAACAAATAGCGAAGTAGTCGTTGGTGAGTGCGATAATGAGGAGGGAGGCTGGAGGATGAGTACAAAGGTGAACGATGAAGTAATGACACTGGGGACAATTAATATGGGGTAGGGTCACGCTGACGAGTCAGATTCCGAATGCAATGGAAACGAAGAGGCCATTAAGCATGGCTATTGTGTTGGTTCGGGGGTAATCTAGGAAGTAAATAATAGTTGCCGGGTACAGTGTGTTTTAGTTGTTGCAGCTACGTGTTATTGCTCTGGAATTGGCATTGGGGTGCATCACATGCACATGCACTGCACACCTAGCCAACGGCCAGTGCTTTTGCATCCAGTGTTGACCTCCGCTCGGCGAGGCGACTACTCTTGCAGTTTGCAGCATGTCGCTGTCGCGCCTTTGCACAGTCGGCTTGTTTTGCCTTGCAGCTCTCTGTTTACACTGCTGCGCCCGGAAACCCTCTTACCAATTCCAATCACCGGTCGCTTGTGCAATTTTTGAACCAGCAGAAGAGGATCAACAAGTCCTGCAGTCATTTGCTTGTTTGTTTGCTTGTATGAAGACAACTTGTCATACATTCAAGATTTTTTTCCAACTTCTGAAGGAGAGCTTCACAGAGGAGATAAGCTACCGATTGAGAAAGGAAGAATGAATGGGATGGAAAAGTACTCAACCTTGTTGTACAACTGAATGCACTAACTGAGACTATGAGTAACTTTTCCATTCATAGTTGATATACAGCTAAATATTCTCATTCATAATGGGAGATACCCGGAATGTAATCTATGGATCATGATTGATCTAAATTTAATTTTTTTTTTTTGACGAGACATGAATCAAGCAATTGACTGAGGCCACAAAAATAGATTAATATTTTGCATACAGAGAATAAAAATGAAAAATCAAAACGTGAATAGGGACAGTTCACACAGCACTGCTCACGGTACTATCACATAGGAAATTATTGGTAATATTTTCACCATTGTAGACAAAATTTGAGTATTATTATTTTAAAATATTTATCATGATGTTTTTTCCGTCTTTATTATTTGCTTCTTCCATTCTAAAGACACGCCAGTCAATATTCCAAATTCACCAAAATCAATATTTTATCTATTCCTATATCTTTTCAATAATCAAAAATGCAAGTTAGTTTTCGAGCTGAAAATGTTCAAAATTTCCTATAAGCCATTATTGTAAGTTATAATATGAACACGTTGTAAGATAGAACACGTTAACTAGATTTAACGTTGATCATAGAGTTCAACGAATTCAATAACATTCCAGAGCATTCTTGTTTCCTGGATCAAAATTCTGAAAGCTATTGCACAGACAGCATTCTCAAAGAAATATATCATATGGAATACTATACCCTCCTTCATTTTATTGCAAATGAAAATCCGTCCAGCGTCCCAAGTTTGACAAACTTGCTGTTCTCATCTAGAGAAACCCAAGCAATAATGCTTGAGGGAACGATCGGTTCTAGATTTGTGTGAGTTATCCAGCATGTATTGTGGGAGAAGATCATGTGGTTGGTGTTGGTCAAGTAGTGTTGGCGAGATTGTTCAGCCTTGGAATATTCACATTTGCAGTTGAGAGCTGGGTCGGTCCGAGATTGAGAAAACAACGTATGAAGTTATACGCATGGGAAATTACCCGGCGGGCCATAAGTTAGGGACAACAAGATTTGTACTTTATTGTTAGGACGGACCAAGCGAGAGATATTGGGGTCGCCGCCGCTGCCTCCGCTTTCGCCTCCTTAGCCTCACCGCGCCGCCTCCGCCTTGGCCCAGGGCCTGCTTGGCCCTTCTTTGCAATTAAACAACCCCTCCATCGGCCGATTACGTCACACCGCTTCCCGTTCCCAGCTCATCACAACATCGCAAAACACCCCAAACTGCTCCAATAGTAGGAAAGCTCTACTTAATGAGTAGGCCCAAGATTAATAGTCTTGGATCGCAATGAAAATTTTGATGAAGAATCTTAATTAATCTTCTTTATTACCCCCTGATAAACTCTGGTATGAAGATAGATAATAAAGTTCCTTATAGTTTTTTGTAGCTCAAAAACGACCATGAGTGATATCTCCCCCAAGAGCTTCGAGGGGATACAATTTTGAATGGAAATTATTAAAGAAAACTTTTCTTCAAATCATAGTTTGAATTCTAGATGAGATTACGATCAAAACAATTCTTGGTCAAAGCTGAATTCAAAATCTGAAAGCATGAAGGAAAATTTCAGATAGCCTTTGTGAACTTCTGTTTATTGCACGATATTATGTATTCCAAATCCAATCCGTTGATAGTTTGTACTGCAGGCTCTCATGACGCTCTAGGTCCAGTGCATTAATCATCCAGTTAATCAATAAACAGTAGTAAGAAATCTGAAGTTTCAATTCGTAGCTTCAGAATTTTACTTCAAAAATCAATAATCTTCTATATTGATCTTCTAAGTATATTTATACTGATCACTGATCAATCATTAGTTGGTGATTTGGTGATTTTGGGAGGTATAAAGCTTAATTTTCGAAATATTCCAGACTAAGGTTACAACCTTATCTAAATTTAGGAGAGGAATAGCACAAGGTTACCTTATTTCTCCTCTCTGTATCATTTCGATAATGTACTTATTGTATGAATGAATAGAAAATGAAAAAAAATATTTGAAAATTATACTACGAGATAGGATTTAACTTTACCAGAACATTTCAGAGATGTAACTTTCAAAACGGTTGAAAAGCATCTGAGTAGATATAGAGATCCACCATCGAAGATATCTGCAGTGTTTCTCAGCAATCAGCAGCATGAGCAGATTTTGAGTATGAGAGGAGCTTTCCAAGTGAATGATTTCCGGCACTAATTAGTGCGCAATCAGAGCGACCGGCTGGATGAACGCCTTGCCTTCTTTGAGTTGGCCGATTGTGCCTTGTACACAACTCACTCATGCCAAATCAACGACTACTTCAAAGCTGCAAAGGGTTCCGGGCAGGGAGAGAGCACAGGTTTATTTGTGAGATTTTTCTTAAGTTGGAACGAGGCAACAATTTCAATTCGCTGTGCAACGTCCCGGTACGCGCAAAGTGCAGAAAGGGATAACTTTTCGCCGAAAGCATCGGCAAATTTGAAAAAGACGTTTTAATTACTTCTCATAAAGTTGGCTCGCCTCGCTCAGCCTCGCCTCGCCGCTCTGCAGGTCTGAAGGTATTCCGTGGTGGCGGATTGAGAGATGGGCGCCCGTAAAAAGGCACCGATTTTCATACGGAATAACTTTGAGGAATGTTTTATACAGAAAGCCGATGCAGAAACGGGCGAGCGCCGCTATAAGAAAAGTTTTCCCCCGGATTATATAGCTCCCCTTAATCAAAATAGTTTGTGAATTTCCTGAAGAGCTCTCCTCCCTCTGCAGTAGCAGATTGAAAGCTCCATTATGTATAGAAAAGTGGTGATGAAGTGAACGGTCTGATTGGACAAGAGTTACTGGAAAAAGGGGGTACAGGGAAGGGGGTGGGGGACTTCGCGCGCGATTCCGGTCGACTTAATTAATGTAATTAGTTGCAGCAAGGGCTGGTGAGCTCTGGAAGATGATCAATTTCGTCGAGCCGATATCCTTTCCTTAACTCTTTATTTTTTATATAGAGTCACAATGAAAATTGGGTAATTTGATGTTGATTAGAAAAGACCTCCTAATTAGGAATAACACTTGTTATGGTTCTGTTCATAGTCTCAATAGGAGCGAGTGAGAGCGATGGCTGCTGAACTTATAGTTCACATCATTCAGTCTCGTCTTCGTACCCCGAAATAAGGGGGACGAGGGGTGAAAGAGGAGCCATTCACTTCTCCCAACCCTGCTGATTCTCCTTTTCTTTTAATTAAGTTATCCGAAGAATATCAACAATGAACGACTTTGTTTTCTTAAAAGCAAAGTTCAGAGGGTAATTTCTCCCTCTTATTTTTCTGTTTTTTTGTTATTCTCTCCAAGATTCGCTTCTCTCACTGGAACAGGTATTTAGTTTACATGGCTTCTTTAATTACTCAGCTTATGACGTTATCCTACCCTTCTTATTATCGTTGTTTTTTCTCCCTAATTGAGAGTTGTTATCCGCTCCTAATCTCCTCAAAATTCTCTGTAAATTTGTTTTTTCTGTCCCGGCTCATTCATTAGTAGAATAATCACAAGAGGCACTCTTAACTAGCCTAGAGGCTTGCATATTGACATCATGTTAGGTCATCACTTATCCGACACTCTATTTTGTCCATGAATATTGGTTGAAAATTACTGAACCTTTCGGTAACCAGATAGTGAAAATTAAATTTTTCAATAATTGTATAATGTGTGTAGCCAGCCAAAAACTCCAGGGACAAATAAATTATTAATTTATTCTATACATTAAAATAGAACTCATTTTTCATATTGCTAAACTATTCAGCTATCACTATCCATCTATTACTAACAATATGTTCAGTGTTAAAGAGGTATTTATGATTGATATTATTATTCATATTCCTTTAATACTTCCCCTCCAATTATAAAATACTTTTTTGAATCCATAACACCCTATTAATCTAATGATTTTTCCTGAATTTTTTATCACATGTGGGATATATACCATGGGTATACCTTCATCGACTTTGTTTTAAGAGAGATGTGGCACTTGCAATTAGTTGTATCTGGACGAGAAGACTGCACTTGTTCGCTGGAATGAGCTGAGAACGGAGAAAAGATTGAAGGATCAATAATCTGTTATCAGTTGGGCCCGAGCCTCACTTGCCGCTAATGCCGTTCAATCCTGCAGCTCAAACAATAAGCCCGTCGACTTCTCGTAATTAAAAGAAAAATACTGGGCCGATATATCTCGCGCTGCGCTGCCGTTCCCAGCCAATCCTCACAATCCGCTTCTATAGCGGCTCCTGGTAGATCGTAGACTTCTTCTCTTTCACCGAAAATAGCTACTTTTGTTCCCAGCTCCCAATCCCTTCTCAAGCTGTCATAAATCCTCTTATTATCTCTTCCAAACAAGCTTTTGATTAATGTCGGAAACAAATTGCCCGCCCGTTGTTTGCACTATTTCTCATTCTCACAGCTGTCGCTCTGATCAAAACACTGTATGGCTCCAACACTATACATGCTGGAATTATACTCTTATTTACCACACACTGCTCCTACTACGCATTCAGATAGACATTACAGAACTGTTGAAATTAAGGGCATTTCGAATAATATTCTAGGCATTCTAGTAAACTACGTTGCTTTTGAGATTGTAGGTGAGACACAACATCACAGTTTGATTCAACAATTGGGAGATGCACGCAACGTCAAATATATCTATATAAATAAAAATCGAGCCTCAAATTTCGACATTCAATAACTTTTTTATGTGTGCACCGAATTTGATGATTTTTTTACTTGTGTTCGTTATGTTCAGGACCAGGTTCATGGCCTATCAAATCTATAATCCGACTTCATGACTCTTTTCCATGGTCCTTTAAAGTACATGTAATCCTTATGGGAGAAGATTTGTGATCTGGCCACACACAGAAATAAATATTATCAGCTGTTACAATCATTGCGTCATCCAACAGCCGTTGGTAGATCGGTTTTTCTATTTTCTTTCTACTGATTCACAAAATTCTGATTCCAATAATAATGCCGCGGTACGAACGACGTACCTTGGGTCGTAGAACTCGAAATGCTGTAAATTTAGAATATGCTCGGGAAAATCAGCAGCAAGGAGACATTATAACATTCTGAATGAAAAAGACTAAGAAATTGTCAAAAAACCACTGATTTCAAATAAGTGGTTTTTTGACAATTTCTTTTGATTCAATTAATTTATTGTCATGGTCCTTGAATTTTCATGTACAAGTAACTCCCAAATGATGAGGTCATCATGTGTGCCGGGTGGATGGGTTAGGGTCAAACGCGTCCGAAGAACTAATCGTGGCAGCGCTGCCGTCAAATTGAGCGCAAGATGATTAGAGAAATATGAGAGGAGACGATGGCATTGTCCTCCTGTAATTGGAGGGGTAGTAGACACCCAGCATCCGACAATTACCCAGCTCTGTCATGATCTGATTGACACATGTCTCCCTGTACTATCAGACAATACACCCTTCAAGGATTAAAATACTTCCGCCGCTTCAGTCAATCCCTTCACCTCATTTTTGCGCCGACTTACCAGCAGCCTCTCCACCCACGCATACCATTTCGCAGCCTTTTATTCTGCTCTTTTATATTCGACTGCAAGTGAACATTCGCATTTTTCTCCACATCCTGATCATGATTATAAACTACAGAGAGTACTGAGCCGATGAAATTGCACCCGGCCTGTCATCATCACTATTATAGATCTAATTCGCTTGGAGAAGTCTACTTGCACTAGCTACCCTAAACGGATTAACCTTACAGTTCGATGAGGAAATAATTTCCACCATAATTTACATTGGGACTAAGTATTTTGTCAGAGGCACTTGTATGTTTAATTATAGAAAATCACCAGCACCCTTATAATTTATTGAAACTTGTTGAGAGGACACTACTCTTCTTAATGACATTATCACTGAGGTAAGTTGTGTTCTATAAATAATAGAAAACGGTTTGTATTCACAGAGATACAAGTTCTAAGAATTTAATAGAATAATATTTTATATTAAAATTGAAATAATTTTTTAGAATTATTTTACGTTTGGAGTTTCCCTACCTGTTCTTTAAACATTAGTTAAATAGAATCGATGAGAATTCAGTGATTAAAATACTCCTACTACAATCCCCTCTCAGAATAATTATAATTATTCCTAAATACCTGAATTTCATGACTTAGGGCCGTTTGCACAGTGACAGTTTAAACTAAATTTCATTTTGAACTTGATTAAATCCGTATCAAGTCTAGTTTTGTTGATCATGTATAATTTTGTTACACACATTTGTAAAAAGTGTTTCATTTAGAGTTTAAGCCACCAGCTGATTAAATCTAGTTTAAGCTTCGACAGTGCAAACGGCCCTTAGTTGACAAGAGTACCTCTCTACAAGCTTAGACCAGTTATAGAATAGACAAGCCCCATTGTATATTCATACTGAAAGTCGATGAAGCCAACATCTACTGCCAAATTGCTCTATCGTAACATCACAGTGGTGACGTCACGCATCGTATAGAAATGATAGAAAACTTTTTTGTAGAGTTTGTTGTGTAAGTGTTTGTGGTGTTTAAATGACATTGTTTTCCATAGCAGCTTTCAACATAGAAAACACTTTTCTACTTGATAAACTATTATTTACATTCGTAAAGTGAATCTGCAGTAAATGCGATTTACTTGCAATAATAATGTGATATTGTAAATTTATAACTTGAACTTAACCTCTTAACTGATATCGTTTTTGCCCGTAGCTAGAAATAGCCTAAAGACACCATGAATCTGAGATGGACACAACCTGAAAGTTTTCAATACGATGCGTGACTTCACCACAGTGACGTCACGATAGGGTGATATGGCAGTTAGTAGATGTTGGCTTCAGAGGCTAGACTTCCCAGCGTGTCTATTCTATAACCGGTCTAAGTCTAGAAGTACGACAATAGTAGGCCTATCTCACCTATCCTCTCTCAAAGCTATAAACGAATAATCACTGAGTGACAGAAATGTTCAGTCCTTCAAACGTGTATCCTCACAGTATTCAAACTTCCTGAGTGATCATCCTTGGAACTATTGTGTTCATCATTCATTTCCTGGAAAATACTCTCTTTGTTTTACTCAGACAGAATCCTCTAAACATGACACTAATTCACTGGGAATTCCGTAAATCTGATGAATGGTTATAACAATTTTTTGTAGCAGGTAAACTGAAGACCATGCTGGGCGTTTCTGTATGGTAAACGAAGCGTTTAAACGGCGAAATTGGGCCGGATGCTTCGCTCGCTCTGCTCTCCGAGGAGAGAGGTTAGATGGGTTCGTGCAGTCGAGATAACCTGCCCAGGCTGCTTCTCGTGAAAATGAAGAGGAATAAGGAAAGAAAATGATGCAGGAGGAGAAGAAGATGAAGAAGAAGAAGAAGAAGAAGAAGAAGAAGAAGTAAACGAAACATTGATTGATACGCACGCTATGCTGTTCTATGACCTCGTTCGTCACTCGCCAGCCAACAATTGTTTGAAGAGACGATCAAATGAATAAATTACATTCAACATGAATGCGATTTTCTGCTCAAAAGAGACAGCATCATGATTCTCAACTAGCTCAAATTATTGCCTTCGAGTGCTCCTCAAGTGACGTGTCCAGACCTTCAACTCAAACTCTACATTTATCACACGTTAAGAAGTTCCATAATCTACAATAATCATTGAAATCACGCTGAATTATTTTATTAGTTCTCATTTGTATTACGGAACCAGCTTCAGGCCTGGGGAATCTATATTACCACTTTTGAAATCGTGATCACAGACCACATCTTCAAACAAACGATAGTCTGCTCTAGCGTTTTATTCTTACGTGTGGTGTCGACGATTTAGTGATGATACTGTAATTTCTCAATTCTGAATATACCTTATCGTGTATTGCTCTGATGATACACAACGTCGTAAAACTACTATCGAAATAATTGAATTGTGTGAGATTATTTATTACTACTTTCAATCTCAATAAACTTCTACAAATTAGGAGTTTCGCATGAGTGTCATTGTATCATTGCACGTATGTTGAGTGAATCTATTTCCAGTTTCCAAAATCTATCATGGTATAAATAAAAATTTAAAACTAAGTACCCTTTTTAAATCACGACATGTTTCGGCTATAATGCCATTATCAAGTGATTGAAAAATAAATAAATTTTATTATTTTTTCACCAATCACTTGATAATGGCATTATATAACCGAAACATGATTGTCGTGATTAAATAATAAATGTGAATAAATGTGATTAAATAAATAAAAAAGGGTACTTGGATTTCATTTTTTTTATATTCAAAAAGACAATTTGATGTCTATCATAGTATTATAGGTTTAGGTATAGTAATATCATAGTATTATAGGTTGATCTATCATGGTAATATTAGGTTTTCAGGATGTTTCATATACTTGAACTCATCTTCGCGGATATATCAAAATTCATCATGACAATAAAATTATCTAATAAATATAAAATATGATTCTCATCACTCATTAGCAATAATATAGCATTGTTATGCATAATTGTAATTTTCATACATACATGCAGTAGTAGCATACCTATATACTCGATTACTAATTAGCCATCTATTTTGACATGGTTGATTCCACGATATGACAAGTGAACAGAAAACAGGGAAACTCGAGTTGAGAATTGAGATAAAATATTAAAAGTTAACAGAAAACAGGGAAACTCGAGTATCTGTTCATTCATGTTCTACCATTATTCTTTTGAAAAGATAATTAGGATGAATGTATTTTCAATCAAGTTTCCTTCTAATCTTTCAAGCGTCCCAGCCAGTGATCCCTAACTAGTGATAGTGAGCATGGCAAGATAAGATAATCACCCTTATGATTTGTGGCCGATGGGCTTGACAGCAATATGGAACCCTATAAATTAATATTGCACTTCCTGGCCTCCCGCAAGCCAATTCCAGTAAAGTTTTGACAACAAAGATGAACCCACATATATAAATTACGACTATCTAAACTTCGATGTTGAGATGGAGATAACAAAATATCACAAGTAAACAACGGTGAAAGTCAAAACTAGATCCCAAACAATGTTGAATGTTGGAAATTGTAATCTTGCGAGAGATCTATGCCTATTTCCTTGGCTGTCATCGGACGATTTATACGAGTAGGGTTCTATATTTCATTTTTGTGCAGTCATTTGGATGGTGCCGTAGTGCGTTTTGTACATCTGCCAGCTTCACCTGTCCGCTATCTCGTAAATTACAGCCGTCAGCACTTCAAGTGCTCAACAGAAACAATGCTCGTGCAATACACACGCAAGTCAAGTACGCGATCAAGTCAAGAATACCAACTTAGTAGGCCACTCGAAGGATCTTAGAATTCCATTGAAAGAGTCGAAGGATCTTTGACTTCTTATTTTCAGCATCTTCCACTATATGAAGCAGCAATTATAGCTCTCACACAAAAATCAAGGCTCTTCTCAATGCAGGAACCATTCTAGTAAGATTCGCTTAGATCTGGCAGAATATCTCACAAATAACATCCATGATTCCCATTCTATTGGTAGAGAGTTAGTGGGAAGGATACTTCGAATATTCTTTCCAAAGAATGGACATTGATATGTCCAAAGCTCCGCCAATTTATGTAGATGCATAATCTCAATATTATCTATTTTATCTAAAGTTATTACAAATTGCTTTTTTCATATCATATACAGCTCATTTATTATTTTCTTAAGTTTATATTTTGTAAACTCATCTATAATTTTGCTGTATTGTAATCTATTGTATATAAAGCTTGCTTATAAGCCAGTATATATTGTAATCTACATAAATAAAGTACTCAATCAATCAATCAATTAATTCTGACAGTTTGAAGTGAATTTTACTATAGGATACAAGGATACCTATCATAAAAGAGGCTCTTACTATTTTAATCTTCATGATCTGAATTCCAATGAATCATGGATCTGATTAAAGTTTCTCCCTAATTATTCAGTTTATCTCATTCGGTTCCACCTTCCATTGCTTCATGTATGAAATTTTACTTAAAAGTACATTTTATTATCAAATTCTATGTTATCATCACCACCACCCAAAAACATTATTGATAATATCATAATTCAACTCTCACCTTCTTGTGAGACTCATTACAATAATTTTGTAACAAAGATTTCAAGTTGAGGATACTGAATGTGAAAGTTTTATCAGAAAGAATTGATCTTTCTGATCCAGGCTGCATGTCTATAAAGTCGATGTGTCAGGTCAGAGGTTCTCCAGAATTAACCAGAAGTTGCGGATCGAAAACCCTTACACTAGATCAATTCAATTTATTTATTTCCACAAAAAATCATAATAATAGTTGAACAAAAACAAATCAAGGAAAATATATTTCCCCACTTGGACTATTAATCCGTGTGTGGGGAAAGAATTCTCATCTAGATAAGCCTTAAGAAATGAAATATAAATCGTAGCTAGCTAGTCATTGGCTATCTATCTACACATTGGATTCACATTAATTTTATTATGAAAATGTACATCCATCAACTTCGGACAACATCAAGTGAATGGAAAAGTCTTTATCCAATTTCAATTCTATAATAAATCTAAAATTCCATGTAGATATTATGATTAGAAATTATGTTCAGGTAATATACTTGTTTCTCAAGAAAAATTGATTTATTCATTCACAGTAGGTTAATTAACCAATGATTATTATATGGAGATTTATTATCAATCAACATTATTTTCCACTGACCTGTGTAAATAGAAAATTATCTTAATGAATTGAATTGAGCTTACTAATTCTAAAGAAGCACATGCAGAGAAACATTGCTGCGATGAAAAGAAATGCCAAGATTCAAATAATACAGTATCAGTCAGATCTATCGATTTGTGAAGCAGAAATGAATTGTGTGGATCCAGTAAATCCAGTCGAGCAGGACAGGATCATTTGAATTGACAAAGCAGTTGATCCGGCCACTCTGATTTGAGAAGACATCGGTTATTCTTTTCTCCTTTTCTGAATAGCAGTGGCTGATTTGATGTGAGATCGGTGCATACACAAATCCCCTTGGACTTTTTGAGGGACAAAATGGATCGTACCTATCACACCAGACTCAACCTTCCACACGTTCTGCATATGAATGTCGTATTTCAGTTCGGGAAATACAAGATGGAAAGCTACAATCTCCCTACAGAAAGCTCGATTTTTGATTTGCATGAATTGTTCAGTCAGTCAGAAACAGACTTTATAGCCTACTATCTTATAGGATCGAGTTCGAACCGATATCAAACCAGATGAGAATCATGCGTGAGTGCTGAATTATTTCTACATTTTTAACTTTGTGAACTTATTATAATTTGATAATTGGAGAATTTTGGAAAATAAGTCCACTATAGAAGCGATTAAGAGATTCTTGTGATGATTCCGAAAGAGGATCATACATCCCGTTTCTCTTTAGGAAAGAAGAGGAAGATATCAATCATTTAAATTCAGAATCGACAATGAAGCAATGTGTTTTTAATATTATTCAAATGCGATATCTCTCCATACATAAATTGAATAAAACATTTGTCCATCCCTAATGGGTCGTAATACGTAGTTGAATTCCACAAGAACTTGTGTGGAATAATTACGAGTTCAGTACATTACATTATGCTGGTGAATTTAAAATACAAACTCATCTGCTGAATTTCAGAAACCTAAAACTGTATGAGAAACCTCTATCTAATTGCATAGGTCAGAATGAATATTCACTTTGAAAGAGATGAAAATGACCATCATTTACTGAGGATCAAAATTCAAAAACAAGAACTTGGCTACGAGTCTAAAGCATGGACACTGTTTCCTTTATGGATCACAACTGTCATCTACAAGAATATAGAGTAAGAGTTCGTTGATTCAAGAATAGAGTGATAGTACATTTTTGT
Source organism: Nilaparvata lugens (assembly GCF_014356525.2). NCBI lineage: Eukaryota > Metazoa > Arthropoda > Insecta > Hemiptera > Delphacidae > Nilaparvata > Nilaparvata lugens. The sequence continues at coordinate 15,046,946 of NC_052506.1, forward strand.
GAAGGTAGGAGGTAAGTTGAATTTAAAAATTGCGGCAACTTCGATTATTGAGGTTAAAAATTTGAATTTTGATAGAGGCTTTGAAACAAAAATCACATTCCAATTCTACCACCTATGACAAACTTCCAGTGTGAAACTACAGCACAACAAATGAGAGGATAGAGGTGTCTTAGCACTGCACCCTGAAGGTGTCTCCCCAAGGCACGAATACAGTATTTGTACGATAGTGCCAAAGAGAGTGAGCGAAAGGGATTGATTCGCAAGGAAAGGAGAAACAGAGTGAGCAAATCAAAAGTTTCGTTTGTTTTTGAGAGAAGCGACAAGGCGTGACCGACCAGCGTGATCGCATCAATAAAAGCACTACAAAATGCCTACATATGTCGCGGCTGCAACACGCACCGCTCTCTAGCAAATAAACGGACAGTCGTGAGCCGCCTCTCTCTATCTGACGTCGAGCCGAGCACGCCTAATTAAAAGCCATCGCTCGACGAATAATTCATAAGCTCAACTGATCGGATGCAAAGCGACGACAATGCACTCAACGACGCCTGTCTGCCTCGGAGATGCACTCTTGCACCCTGCACTTCTGCATCTCATGCACCAAACACAATTCGCACTAAAACACCTCTCCGTTTGGCTATCCTCCACTAGCATCACTCTCACTCGCTGCATCTCCGCCTCTCCCAAGGACAGCATTCGAGGACTGTATGCACTTGACACCCAACAGCTGTTCAGTCGTGGGAAAATGGGATGCTGGCTGCCGTCTGAATAGTAATGTGGTCACACCTAGCTACTACTTCGTAGAACAAGAATCAACCAAATTGATTTCGGACATATTTGCTATTAGCGACTGTAGTCGTAATTCTCGTGAAGTTAATGGAGTTTGTAGCTTGTTTGTTGGCAAATTGTAATGGGAATCAGTTTTATTCTATCTTCGAATTATGCTGACCATTCCCAATAGATGCAGTTGGTATGAGTGCCAAATTCTTTTTCTAATTGCATAGAGTTGCATAATGGAATTTATCACAGTAACTACTGTATAGTGTTGCTGTCAGTACAGTTCAATATTAAAACGTTTATTCAAAATGTTTAATTATTTACATGGAAAATGAAGTTTTAGTTATATTTGAAGCAAAACTTGAAATGATCAATTTCTTCTCTTAAATCTCTTAGTCAAGATAAAATAATAATAAATCACATATCAAAAATGTTTTATAGTGATGACCATAAAAATAAAAATACACATGCAAAAAATAATAAGAAAAGAGTTCTACAGTGTGTTTGAGACTACAGAACGAAATTCGCAATATGATTGTCATTACTCACAATAGCCTGGATAAAATAATGAGGGTGCATTAGTTTTTCGAAGATATATACCACCAACCACCCACATTTTATTGTGCGACCTATCGCTTGTATTTCAGAAGTACGAAGAACAACATCACTTTATATCGGCTAATGAAACCGGAACAGGGATTCAGCCGATTGTGGAGTGCAGCTTTTCACTGTGTACGAGAGAAAGAGAAAAGGCTGCTTTCCACTGTGAGGGAAAGAGGAGAAGCAACTTTTCACTGTGTGCAAGAGAAAGATAAAAAGTTGCTTTCCAGTGTGTTCGAGAGAGAGAGACTGATGGTACGCGCGCAACTGACGTTCAAAGAGTCAACTTGCGTGGTGTTAGCACGTGATATTGTCCATTAAAATATGTGGATGAAAACAAAGCGAACGAGATGGTGGAAAGGGGAGTTGTTTACGTTGGAATCTAATGGAAAATCAGGCTGTGTGTTTTGTGGGTGAGAGGGGGGGCTGTATTGAGGGTGTATTTGCGCGGAGGTAATTCGACGGTGAGGCCGTTCGATCTCTTGCCTGGACGGGTGATGCAATCAGGTCGCCGTACCGATAAACGCTCTCGGCCGATGCACACACGCACACGCGACAGCGGCCTGTTTATCGTCATCACACATCTATATTATGCTGTTGGAGCAGAGACAACACACACTCGATGCTGCAATCGTTAGCTGCTGCCGGAGGGAGGGTGGCGCAAATAGAGCGGCCGTGTGATGTGACTCTCCACGGCACGGCGAGTCTAACCTGTTGTCACTCCAAACTCGGCGGTCCGCTCCACTCAAAGCGACTCATCGCTTGTCCGTCACCGCCAAAATAAACGCGGGCCTCTTCACTATGACCTCTGTGCCGGCATCCAATCATTGTCGTTGCACAGCAACAACATCCTACCAGCCTTTGAGACAAAAGTTTGCCATTGAGGAAGATGCAATTAATAGATGAGTGTGTAGTGAAGACGAGATTTGTTTGTGAGTCATCTTCAGTCAAGTACCATTGGAAGAATTTTTCCTTTCCTTAAAAGTAAATTCCTTTTGGAATTCGATCCTTGTTGTAGTCAAAACCAGAACCGTAGCTAAAATAGTTCATGGTCTTAGAAAGAAGAAATTTAAGAGATATCAAAGGTTCAACACAGTTCAATTTCTATAATCTTCCATCTCGTAATTCAGGTTCCATTTTCAGATTTGGTCTAATCAGCATGAACCATGATAATCATCCTAGCTTTCAGGTGAGGAATTATTTGATTGGATGAATTCTCTTGAAAATTAATAAAATAATGTAAGAATTTTGTAGAAGTTTTGTTCTTGTATTATTTGGCAAATATACTGATTTTGGAAAAAAATATCTGAACATATCCTAAGATTGAGCTACGTATATCATAGAATAACCAATTTTTTGTTTCCCATCGTTATATGCAAGCAAATGATTATCGTATTAGTAACAAAATCTCAAGAAATCACGAGTATTTGAGAAATTGTGATTTATTGCAATATAATACTAAATAGTAAAAGAGAAATGCGTCTGAATCATCAGTTTTTACCGGAAGAGTCACCACTCTACGCATCACTTACACCGTCAATCGTCAATCAATGATATGCTCTCATCCCTTCACTGAAAAATAAATAACATTTCCATTGGTTTAGAAGTGGGCAATGCTCTAGACTGGATGAATGGAATTGGAAGTAAACATTCCCACATACAATATATAAATTCAATATGCCTTAAATCATTCATCTTGAGCTGTCAATTTCCAAGATTAATAATAAAGAAATGAAAAAATATAGGATTTGTTTCTCCATCGTTCATGGTTAGATGAAAATTTCCTTATTATATACGAGTAAGCTTGCTCTGAATAGAATAAGCTTCAATTCCACCCCAAGGCTTATTAAAGAATTCTGTCATGGTACAATGTAAGTGAAGGAGTTGAAAAGCTGTACTGACCACTTATAAAGCGAGTGTAGCGTTTGTTGAACGCATGTGTCAAGTTACACACGGAGGTGGAATAACATCTGAATCGATAAATAAATGAATATCGTTGTGAGTCTGGTTTTGTGTCGTTCTGAGCGCTGAAGAGCGGAGTTGTCGCTCTCAGGTGTCTCGCAGTAGGAATGCAGTGACAGCAGAAGGATCTTCCTGAAGCCGGCATATTTCAACAGTGGACGTGGCACTGAATTTTTCGCATAGTCAACAGAAGCTCAAGGTCGCGGTGTCCTGGCTTTGTTTGGTCCTCATTACTGTCTTCACTCATGCGCATTGCAGCAGAATGCAGGCCGCCAAAATAAAACCGATCGCTGTTCTGCCATCGGTGGAATTTTTACACTGCCTTCTTGAGGTTGCTTTCAACCTCAATCGATGTCTGCTTATCGAATGAAAGACGTCTTTTGCATCGGGAGAGCCGCAAACTTTCGTCTTTTGCATCACAACTCAAAGATTCTATTATTCACAGCCAATAATCACAAATCAATTAACAGGCAAATTAATATATAATGTACTGAGTGTAGTTCGGAGAGTAGAACTCGTAGAACTCGCTACATTCACTAACATCACTTCTTGTCACACACAAACACATACAAATTGGATTTAGAGTACGTTAACAATATGCAATAGGATCGGTGGAGGGCGCTGAGAAATAGAAGTTCTTTGCTCTTTGAGCTAACATGCACGGTTAAAGAGATAAAAAATCTGAAACTTGAAATTGGGGACTTGGAAAAAATTATCGAATTCTATTTTTTTTATTGAACATGTGATATATCAAATAAGACCACCTTGGAGCGCTGAAGAATAAAGGTTTTCTACACTTTTGAACTTGGAAGCACGGTTGGGAAGATAAAAAATCTGAAACTTGGATTGGGAAAAATCATTCTAATTCCAAAAATTAAAAAATTGAATATGTGATACATTAAATAATACCGTTAGCACTGAGCCCAATTTGAACCTTTAAAAATATACGTTCCTGCGTATTGTTCCATAGTACATGTATACCAAATTTTATCCAAATCGGACCATAACTGCGACTGTAACTCCGGTACAAACACACAGACAAACGCCGATTGACTTAAAACATAGAATTCACTTTGCTCATTCAACAAAGTGTTACATACATCATGTAACTCACAAGACCAATTCTTTATCTAGTGCAAAACATGAAAAAATATGAAAACATTCCAACAGAATGTTTTCGTCTCATCTTAATGATAAGTGATTATTAACAAATAAATGGTTGGATAATAATACATCATTTCAATCCTGCAACTCTAACAAGCTTCTATCGAAGATGATAGTAAAGAGTATTTCAAAGAGATTATGTGTGATAATCTGATTTCATTCGAATGGTATTGAAACTCTACTTATATCATGGTATAGTACATTCATCAATTTTAAACACACTTCTTTAAAAAATAATAAATTCAAGAGATTTAATCATTATCATTATTAGGTCAGAAGAAGCGTTCTCAATTTATAATGAAATAATTTGCAACGTGACTGTATCCAAGCTTGAACGGTATAATAAGCCTACTCAAGCGAACTGCAGAGTACCTCCACTGCAAAAGGACACTGGAAACACATTAGCCTCTTCCATATCCTGTCAAGGAGAGAAATTAATCAACTTCTCCCGTTAAAGACCATTTGAGCAATGACACTTCATTGTTTGTCTTGTTGAAAGCACGTGTAAAGCTTTTGGAAATTCATCTGATAAGATTCATGATAATGGTCAGAAATGAGTTCATTATTATCAAACACTGATTCTAAAATGGACTTTTCACTTGAACTATTTTATTTTTTGTTTGTCTGTTTTTATAGCAGGAAATCGCATTACTCAGTCTGGAAGAAAGTAGTCTTATTCCTACTTACTCATCTGTCTTTTGAACTTATCTAACAAGGATATAGGCATGAATTGAAGCAAGAAAGAAATTGGTAACGCAAGACTTGGAATGAAGGTGCCGCTTTTTTCTGATAGTGGAATTTTCTTTCTTCTGATAAATGAAATTTTCTTTTCCCTGAAGCAATTATTTTCCTTTCTCCTAATCATTAAAGACGGAATGTTGAGGAACGGTTCAAGATTGATATTTGAAGGCTGGATTCAAGCTCCTCCACTTGTTTCATATTTCATATGATCAATAATTATTTATTAATTAATATAATCAATAATTGAAATAATTAATAAATAAATAATAAATATAAAATAGATTAATTATAAATTGAATAATTAATTTATAAATGATTAATATAAATCAATAATTAATAAATAATAATCACTCTACTTGATAAGATCAGAATTCTATCCACGAAAATTCTTGTTTACATGATACCATGAGCCAGCCAGGTAACTCGATATTATTATTAGGATATCACTTTCAAGGCTTCCCATCATCTCCTCACAATAGTATTCTCCTTTCGTTTTTACCTAGTCAAGTTGCTTTCTTCAAACAATCATCTATCATTATAAAATTCCACTTTTATTATTTCTTCTACTCAACTAATTCACACATTTTTCCCAATACCCACTAGTAGGCCTACAATTGAACAATAAACCACACATGAATTAATAAGTAGTTTTGTAGATTTTGAGTTAGTTGATAATATGAAGATATATATAGCAAATTGGTACCGGAGAAAATAAAATATTATATTTTCATATTTATTAATTTTTTTCCGGTAAGAAGGTTGTGGTTTATCTTTTACAACATAGATGCGTTTTTACTATATCCTATGTGCTTGGTCCTTGACTATCATCCAAATTGATCTGACTGTGCTCGTTGCAACGTCTGATAGCTGAAAAATTCCCGGCATGATCCGCGCTTAGCATAGAACGCGCAAGCACATACAGCAAACAGCCATAGCTCTCCTCGCAGATCGCGTGTATGAAACCATTATGCATGAAATCACAATCTTTGCTAGCAAATCTAGTCGTGAGTGCGGTTAATTATCTATTGTTAGCAAAAAGACGTTTTCTCCTTAGAGAAATTTAAATCTCTAAGCGCGTTGTCACTATTACTTTTGCGCTGTCGTGCCTGGCAATATCTGGATCGGTCGCTGACTCCCTCAAACCTGCATGCTCCTCCGGCACAACATTCTTTCACATTAGCTGATTGTTAACTCACCAATACTATAGTGCAGTAAAGCACGTAAATGCAGGCTATCTCCATGTTTTGAAAAATCAAAGTTGAGATTCTAAGTGTTCGATACAGACCAGGTATACATGGTTTCTGGGAACTTGAACATTGCAAGATATTATGTCTCATTTACCTCTAGTCATGGACTGGTGGTAGATGAGACATCTTATTTTGCAATAGATAATAAATAATAATAAATAATAAATAATCATTATTATTCAATTATTTATTATTAATATTATATCCTCTGTTATTTTTGGCACTCTACCTTGAAAAATTTTAATTAAATCTTTTTCAAGTGTGATTTTTACTGTATACTACCTATAGTCCAGGCGCTGGCTTACATTGAGCATACATGAGAGAGGCAGAGAATTTGACTTCGGATTGTTGTTAGGGGGTGTTTAGTGTATATGAAACTCGATGTCGTCACGTCCCAGGGTGGTCGACAGCTCGGGGGGGAGGGGGGTAAGTTGTAAAAAACGCGCGTTTATAAAATCGCCTGTCCTGCAGTTACTATTCATAGTACAGCTTTTATTTTTTTCTCAATATTATGTACACATAACTGGCTTTCAATGTGGTCCTATACTTTTTTGCGATAAACCGCATAGTTCTTCCGTAAAAAAATAAAATTTCTCGAAAAATGTATTTTTTTATTATGGACTTTTTGTTATTTCTCGAATATTCAAGTAATTAGCCGACTTAGAGAAAAAGGGTACCAATAAACGTTGTAGGCCATTTCTTGCTGAATACAATGATATATATAGTTTGGGGGTTACGATCATAGATGCGGCGGTGGGAGGGGGATAAGTAGCACTGTTACGCTGCGGCGCATTCCTCCCCCATGATTAATGTGCGTAATGGCCTGTCTATCGCATCGCTCCTACTAGTCTATGCATTCAAATTATGTATTTCAGGAACGCTAACTTATGTATTTTCGGTCGCTGAACACGATTTTTCAACTCTCAAGCCTTAATAATTGATAATTCTCATCATAATATACTAATTATGGTCAAAATTACAAACTTCATCTCATTCTGCAAGGAAACTAAGAAATGACTGTTTGAAATAAACGAAATTTGAGTTTCAAGAAATATATTAGGATAGAATAAAGTTAATATTTATATATGTTTATGTTCTATTGTTTTTATTTCAAATTAATTTATTGTGATGCGCTGCAGGCTAAATTATATTATTAATTGCACACTGGCCACGCTTACTTGATAGTGGTCAGTTAGTTTCCAAGAAATATTTGTGGAATTTCTTAGTTCTTCATGGTGGAAATGGAATTCATCATTCAATCATTATCATAATGATTATGTTCAGTATGAAAATGTTAATCTTTCGTGAATCTTCAGTTTGTCGTGGACTTTTGAGAAATTATATCCAATATAATAATAGATATGTGTCAAATCAAAATGAAATGAAAATTTAAATATTCATTCATATTATTTCTAACAGTATTATTATAATAATATTTCACAAACTTTTGATTGATTCATCCATTATGGTATTCCCGTTCAGACTGTTTTGAAATGGTAACAAGTTATTCAGTATCAAAATTTGGGATTCGAATAGTTATGGGCCATGCCTGCTATTCTTTCCCAAACATATTTATATGATTTGTAATTTTATCCACAAATGAATGAATGAATGTATGTATTCCTGCACGTAGCTAACGTATGGATAATTCCTTTATAGATTCTTGCATATCACATTAATAAATCTCTGCCACAGATTTAGAAATCAAGTCTCGATGGTTTGGAGATGGAGAGCATATTATTGGAGTGATTCTTTTACTCTGCTGCTTCTAATATGTTCACTACCTTTGTTTGATTTTAGACCATAGACATGAAAAGCTATGTCCACCTGTATCACTCCATCTTTATTGAGAATTTTCATAACTCTTCTCATCACAAAGTTTCCATAATCTTGCAGCGTATTGAAGTTTTGAAAAGTGAAGTAGGAGTTGAATTCAGGAGAGCCATGTCATCATTATGCGAATTTGTCAACGATATTTAGGGATTTAGTCAAATCCACAACTAGTTTCACTTACAATTTCATAGGCCAAGTGAGATTAAGAGTTTTTTTTTTTTTTTAATATCCATCAGATGTTGACAGAGATTGCGGCTATTGTAGAAATGCATGCTGCACTAAAACTTCAATGCTGAATTATCTTAAAACAGCTACCTAGTAAAAATACAGAGATCAGATCTTTTTGTTCTAGAATTAACTAAGACTAGGAGTTTTGTTTGATTGCATCGTGGAGAATGAAAGAACTCTGTTTATTTTTATAGGTGAGAATACACTTTTACAATTTGCCACAACTATGTTCAGATAAAAATCGTTGGAGACCGAATAACTATTTCTTTCTATACGTTCAAAAGAGAATCACACACTTCTTCACTTGCTTCCAAACCATTGATGACATTATGCAGATTCTGTTGTCCATCAGAGTCTTGAAGAAAAATGTTAAGTTCTCTTGAGAAGATTATGCTTCTGAAAATCATTCTCATCTCTCATTATTCTTGTTTTACTTCATTAGATGACTTTCTTCACAGTCTCCAGTGATATCCATAATGATGTCAACATACTTGAACAGAATATCTTTGATGGAAGATTTATTTATGTAGTAGCAGCCATTTTAGGAAAGCCTTTGAAGAACTAGCTATTCCAATCACTCAGTTTTGGATGATCTAATGAGCATCAATGCTCTAAAGCATGATCGGTTGTCACATTTATTAAATTTTCAAGGTTTCATTTGACAGAGAGTCAATGTATTGACTGTATAGAGTTAATGTTTCCTTATTGGAAATTATTTTTCACTTCTATGGGTATTTTTTATATTTTCTAGATATGACACAGACTTTATAACATAGTTTGTGTGATTGAATGAAAAAATTATGGGATCTTTTCTCGAACAGTTTCTACGTGCAATACCAGAGTCCATCCTTATGAGCATGAATACAATTTAAGATAATTTAAACTATGTTACAATAATCAGTCATAAATATTTCAAGTAGTCATTGATTTTGATTCTAAAAAAAAACTCTACAAATAGCTCCTGACTTCTTTCAAATATACTTTGACAATCTCTCATATTTGAACCGTTCATGAGTCCTTGTAGTTGTTTCATTGAATTGATTGCTTGCTCTCACACCTTAATTATACTGATCTCCCCTCAATAGATTTCCAACAGTATTCTCTCCAAATATTTCAAATTCAACAAAGATATCTCTCATTCCACTTTCATTCAAGTACCACCCCAAGACAATCAGTCAAACTCAGCCAGATGAGTAGATATAAGTTACAGAAATCAGTTGATAAAGCTGCGTTTACACCAAAGTTATTAACAAAATGTTAATAACTTAAAATTTATAGATTCTATAAGATTGAACGGAACTTGGCAAACACATATGTCTATCATATGTATGATAAGTTATGTTCAATCTAATAGAATCTATAAAGATTAAGTTA